>NC_039358.1:221613918-221914333 GCF_003573695.1 Papaver somniferum
AGCGAAAGAAAAAGAAAAAATTAAAAAAAAGAGAGAGAGAGAGAATTTATTTATTTATTTATTTATAATTTTTTTTTTTAGAGACCTTCCATTTTTTGTAATTATTATTTTATTTATTTATTTTTATTTTTATTTTTATTTTTCTTTCTTTTGCACTTTATTTGGACTTTGGACTTGGACAATTATTTTATTTTTTTTAAACCCTAAGGAAGGGTACATTAAATATAAAACTGTTTGCAGGGAAGGACGACGATTACAATATCGTCTCGACCCCTCGGGTTCGCACATGAAATAGGAGTCGTGGCCCGAGTCGACTTCAGCGGTTCTGCGCCCGTCTGGTACGGGAGGTAAGCTTTCGAAACACCCGCGAATCCCCTGTCAGCGGGTTTATTGTATGCCTTAAGGTGAATATATGCTGAGGATTTGAATATGGTTGTTTTAATTTCCTAGTAAAGGGCAAAGGCCTGGCCAAATTAAGATAAGGACTCGGATTTCATCACTGTTTCCTTCTTGCCCGCATTAGGAAAACGAAACCAAACGCGAACCTAAGCTTAAAATTTTGACTAGAACGAGACCTATAGGGTAACGAGCTTAGTAGGAAAGTCGTTCGAAAAATATTCGTTACTCTTTTAGCATACTTCGAAGTTCATGATGGTTTTTGTGAGTTGAATGCGTGATTGCGCCGCCTTGTGATAGCGGTGAAGCCTTGGGTATCAAAGTTCCACTGAGCTTCCCTCGCCTCAATTCAACTTATTTTGACTCGGATTGATTCCAGAGGGGTTTTCTTAAATTGTAACGAATTCGCTTTCGAAGGATTAGAAGCTGGTCTAGAAAAAATCTAAGTGGAGCCATCATGCTTTTTGTTTGCTAGAAATCAGTAGGTTTGATTTGGTCGAGTCAGCCTTGTTTGTGATTGTGTATAATTCCCTTGCAATTAAGAATGTCGAACTGGTATGACAGAAGCCAATACAATGAGTATCGATCTGAATTTGAATATGGGCATCATCATTTTTATGACCATGGTGGGAATAGTAGTTGGGAACGCCAACCTTTTCAAGGTTATGGTTCATACCATGGTGAGCCCAATTACTATCCACATGGTCTTACGAGCAAGAAAATCAGGAACACTGTAGTACTGGTTACTCGTTTTTGGAAACTAGCCCTGATTATGATATTTCTAAACCTGTTCCATCTCTAGAAGAGACCCAACAACGGATTGAAAGGACGTATAAACGTTTAGTTGCAATGAATAGTTCAAAATAAGAGTGTACACGATATTCTAAGATGATAAACGAGAGTGGTAAACGTACAAGTGTTATTCTCAGTGAAATTCAGGCACGTCTAGAGGCAAAAAATGAACATTTGACTAATGCTGCTCGAAATAATCTAAATTTCCAAAATAGGGTTTCTAATTATACCCTTGATATCAATATTGAATATTTGCCTAATTTATAGGACGAGGCTAGAATAAAAGACACTACTTATTTAGATAAGGTTCAATCATCTTTGTACTATTATGATGATGAGGATAGTAGTAATGAAGAATCTGAAATATGTAGGCATAGTGATCAGGAATCTATTAATCCAATTGAGCTTTATAATGATTATATTATTTCTAGTTCAAATCCAAATAATTTTTATGATTATTCACCTATTCAAAAGGACGATGATTTGATTAGGGATACCACCATTTTAGACGATGTAGTTTTTCCTTTTGATTACGAAGTCGATAGTGGTTTAGAGGAACGGGTTTATTCCGAAAATGCTGTTTTAGATTCTAGCGACTTAGAAACAATAGTATTAGATGAAGAAGATATACCCGTAGAGATGATTAAAGATGCACTACCTGATAATAAATTAGAAGAATCAATTGACCATTTTCAAGAATCTAATGATCCAGAAATTAGGGAGATTGTAACTAGTATATCTAGAGACAATGAAAACTCTAAGTTTGGGGGTGATTATCACCTTCCTAGTGCCTTACCTTTAACTCTCAGAAAGTCCCTTCACTTAGGACTTGATATCTCTGCCTCGACAATTTTACAAGATTACCTTCATACTCGTTTTCCCGAACCTAATGTTGTCCAGGAAAAAGTTCAGTCGTTAGAAACCCATCCTCTGGTTGATGTGGTTTTCCCATGCTATGATCCCCATATTGGCTTTGTTTTCCCACCAAATAGTTTTCTTCCAACTGTGGGAACGTTTATATTCCAAATGTGTCGAATATTAAGTTGTGAGAGTAAAGTTAAATGCTTTAGGAAATTAGAATCGACACATTTGCTTAAGAATGACCACTACTCTCATTGTGGTCAATTATGTAAGTAAAATCTTATTGACTTAGAGGATCCTCAGTTATTTAGGTTATTATTGTGCGCTTCTAAGATCATATTTGAGTTTTTCCAGACTCTAGGACCTAATGATTCGGATCCCACCTATGAAGAAACGCAGCCAATGAAAATTTTCTATTTAGACCCTTTCCTGAACCACAATTAGATATAAATTTCTTAATCAGGAAACTAAGTAAGGGCATGCTAGTCTTGTTCACTTTCTTGGTTCATTGCAGTTTCCTTTGGTCAGCTCTATTTAGTTTTGAAGACCCACAGTTATTTCGACTGTTACTTTATGGTTCGAGTTGACTAATCCTTTCCTAAGTCTGGCTGAAGACTTTAAACTTAGCACTTCTTGGGAGGTATCCCATGCTCATGCAACACGGTAATATCTTTCCTTAACTCTTTCGCTTCAAATGGTAACAGTTTCTCATTGTTCATGCTTTTAGTTTCACCTTTAGAACATTGAGGACAATGTTAGATTTAAGTTTGGGGGTATGGGAGAAACTTTTTAGTTGCAATTATTAAACTCCGGATCCTAGAAATTTATGCCTATTAAGGTTTGCACTAACCAATCTAAGTGGATGGGAACATCTTGGTTGTAGGAGTTTAGGAACTAATCTGATTAGATGGAAACATCTATAAGAGTCTATTCATAAAAGCACAGAGCTCAGGTGTTAGAATTAAAAAAAAAAAAAAACATGGTAGTTTCGCCATATCCTCGTGATGGAAACATCGAAAGAATCCTGATCACTTCTTTTTTTTTCTTCTTCTTTTTACCATTACTAGGGTGAAATAGAGCGACTGAGATGAAGAAAAAAAAAATTGAGACCAGACCACCAGACCAACCAGAATAAATACAATAAAGTCGACCACTGGTACCCTTGTATATGTCAGCTGAGTTGACCTAGAGTTAGGATTCGACCACTGGTTCCCTTGTATTTGCCAGTGTGTTGATATTAGTCCAGACCATTATCTCAGTCCATTAGGATAGGTTCACCTTAGTCAACATCATCCACATTTTTCTATACATCAATCTTCTTAATCTATCCATGTGATTGGTTGACTCCGGTTTATGATGTCCAGAAACTATCTGAGTAGAGCTCTGTCACTTTATATGAATTTTAGTATGCTTGAGTGCAAACTCGTGTACAACAATTGGAATTTCGCATCAGGGTACTTCCTCCTGTAGTCAATAAGTATGCCAACCAAGGTTCTGCATAGATAGCTACGGTCTGGAGTAATGGTTTTGTGGGCACACCTCTGGTAAACCCTCCCGAGATTAACTCGGTCACTAGGGACACCTAGTGAGTTAAGATTTTATTTTCCATATTAGTTTTGCTCGAGGACTAGCAAATAATAAGTTTGGGGGTGTTGATAGACGCATTTATGTGTCCAATATGTCTCATTTGTATGTATTGTTAGTGCTCGATTTTGTATTTATTATGTTATTTTATGTCGTTGTAGGAAATTTTAGAGAAATAAGTCCTTGCGGCGAAATGGGCTCGAAAAGTAGTGTTTTACACCCCAGGACAAAGTACTAAAGGCACCGCAGAAATGCACCGGAAGCACCCCAGAAATGCACCAGAGGAACCCGGAAAAAATGTTGGAAACACCCCAGAAAAATTACTAAAGACACCCCAAGGGCATGTGTTATTCGGACTCCAGCAGCGGATATGGGGCGACCACTGGATAAGGGGTGTCCTTCTTCTCAAATTCAAATTTCAGTTTTGGCGGGAATAAATTTTTCTTCCCTGACAGATTTCAATCGGATATTTGGAGGGGTTAGAGGTAGACTAAGCCTCTGATTCTTGTTGGGTAGACGTGATATGGATATGGGAAGCTATTTTGGTTGTTGGAATCGATCCAGTTGGGCTTGATTCTCGGTTTAAAGAAATCAGGGAATACGTGGTTGAGAAAAGATACTCGGGATTGTGTCGATGTTGTATGGAAGATGGCATGCGTTTGCAACGTCTTGACACATTCCTTGATGATCTGGGAGCATGTTTGGAGCGTGTAAACACTGGTTGACAGCGTGAGTAGGAAAGAAAGGAAAGAAAACAATCCGAGAATATTTTCTCTTTACTTCCGAATCATGGGAAATATTTTTGAATTTATGGAGAGATTCGAGGGCCTTGTTGAGTATAAATAAGTTTCTCCAGGTACAAGGAAGGGTGTCGAGAGTTTGGGGTCGATAGGAGAGCTCAGGAGCGAGAAATCAAGAGTTGATGAAACTCTGTTTCTGCTCCTGCTGATGATGAAGAACACCAAGAACACGAAGAACAAACTCGCAGGGACAGTCGTTTATCAACAGTGAAAAAGACTCACAGGCGTGGGTCGTAGGTGTGGGTCTTAGAACCACAACGACAATATCACTTCTCTTTTATCGTTCTTTTGTGACGCTTCCTGTGGGTCGCACATTAGTTGTTTACACCATTTTCTCTTCTTCTCTTCATTGTAAACACCATTTGAGCAATAAATAAATATTTTGAGCGTGTTTTTATCATGATGAGCTAAACCCAACACTGGGACGACGGAGGAGGGTGAATTTCATACACAGGTAAATTTATTTTATTCTTTCTTATGACTTTTGCATTAATTTAAAATTGAAATATGATTTGAATTAATTGGTTGTTATTTAATTTGATGATGTATGCTTAGCTTAGGTGTTTTGATACATCATGCTTAGGACTTACAATCGATGTTTTGAGAATCTATCTTGGCAAAATCAGAGTACATGTTAATTTTATTGAGTTTTAAATTGTCAAAGAATATATGAATGAACCCTGTGTAGTGAATTCGGCCAAATCCTTAGTCCCAGTACCTCTCGCCCATTGTTAATATTTTTTGTATATATATTTTTTTTATTAAATCTAAAAATTCCATTTCCTTCACAAGTCTGAAACGAATCTTTTTACCACTATCACTACAACCATTTGAAAATACATCAACTATCAAAATGGGGCAAATAACACTTCTTTTGCATGACCATTCTTGCCTCTTGTTATTCGGCAGATCTTGATAGACCAAATATGATTGGTATCCTTTATCATGAACTTCTCTTGGTGCGAGCATATTTTAAACGTTATGAATAATTTCTTTTCTTGTATTATCTATGAGGTCTTATTTTTGCCTTCCTATGTAAAGGTCTTATGTTGCCTCTGTTTATGTGCGACGAAATCGCAGGCAGTCTTTACACCATAGTGTATTGACCCATTGATCTCGTCTTATCATTTTCTTGTATTATTTCCTCTTCAGGTTAATTCGCGTAAATATCACAAGTCTTAATACTTGTATGAGTTAAAAGTCTTGCGATATTTACGAATTTTAACACAATTCAGCTCCATAATGGAGGGTTCCGTCCTTATCTTCCTCCTGGATGCCCCTTCAAGGAAGCTTACCTCTATCGTGTTAAGATTATGGCCCTTCCCGTCCGGCTTTTCAACAACCAGTTGATTTCGCAATCTAGCATACGCTACCTATAGAGTTTATGGCGGCAAGATCGCACCCTAGGTGGGGTATCTTCGGACCGAGTGCATCATAGTCAGGACTTGTCAAGAGTGGCAAGGTACGCTCCAGACGTCTCGGGCACTCTTGACTCAACCGTGTACCTCGGCGCCCTGATCGAGTTTCTGCACTCCTTAGGAGAGCCTTTCTCACCTTAGGCTCTCAATCTAAGATTACTATATTATACTGAAAATTTAAGGTATCTCTCCCGGATGGGCATTATCGTTTTATTCTCACCCCAAATCTCCATAACTCAAGTTCCGGGGTCGGTGTAGCCTTCCCTTGAGTCATGCCTTCTAGGTTTCTCCAACTATGACGTGCGATAGGTCTTACTATATTGCCTCTTGCATATAAGCGAACCAGGGTGCACGCCACATTTGGATTCCTAGCCAATCTGATAATAAATATCATTTTCTGTAGCCTTTTATAAATGTCTTATTATAAAGATTTCTTTTTTTGTTTTCTTATTGAAATTTTCAACAATCCATCTTACAGATGAGAATGCCTATGTTACTCCTTAGTACATAAATGATTTTATCGAATCATCTTGCACAAAGAAAATCAGATCCACTATTTTAGTACATAAAATCATTTGTCTTCTGCACTTCTTGAATCTTCTTAAGTTCGCATATGTTTTCCAGAATATTTATTCGCGTAACCATTCAATTGGATGTGTATGAAATTCATTGTACCCTTTAATTTTTGATATCTTGCCTCTACGCTTTTTCTTTCGATAGAAATTTTGTTAATCTTGATTAACATTCTTTATTCGCAGAAGAATCTATTCCAACACTTCGCATACTTGTTTCCCCAACTTCGTTCACCGCATCAACCATTAATCTCTCTGCCCTTTGACTATCCACTGCATATGTTTTCCAATTCCGTCGTTTGAATTCTCTTGCTTCGCATTTGTCAATATCAATTTCTTGGCAATTTTTACTTTCAATTGTATCTCCTCTTATAATGCCAACACACTGAGGTAAAGGAAACTTAATGCATTGATGAAATGTTGATGCAACAACTAATATACTATGCAGCCAAGGTCTTCCAATGAGAGCATTATAAGGTGATTCGACATCCACTACACAGAATATGATATCTGTTGGTAAATTTTGTAAAAGAATTCGCATAGTCACTTCTCCCTTTGGTTTATTCGCAGAACCATTAAAGCCATAGATTTTGTATGTTGAAGGGACTAACTCATCATCTCTTCCACCCATGGTTTTATATGTATGATAAAACAGAATATCTACAGAACTTCCAGTATCTATAAGTATTCTATTTATCGCCCAGGTTTTTCTCTCATTTTCTTCCTCATCTTCTTCTGATGGCTTCGGATTAATTCCCAATCGCACCACCAATGGACATTCATGTGATTCTCCTCCTCTTGGTGTTTCATCTGAGTTGAACGAGATTTTCTGCTTTTGCCATTCTTTCAAGGGTGATATTTTTTCCAGGTTAAGAATTTCCCTTCCTTCAGCATCTCTCGCATATACTCGACTTAAGACATTATCATGAAAATCTTCTATGTTTCTAAACGAGTGTATGATCGAGTTACAATATAAATTCTTTTCCTTCGCACCCACTTCAATAACAAATGTACTCCTTTCCTTCTCCATTGCTATGTATTTCCTTGAGGTGGAGGTGGTGGTGTTGGTAAATTCCTTGGCTGTTTTAGTAAGAAATGGTCAAACTTTCCTTGTTCAATCATTCGCAATACAATCTTCCTCACATTTCTACAGTTTCTTGTTGTGTGACCATTGAATCTATGATAGACACAAAATTCTTTACTCCTCCTTCCTTGTGGTGGCTCTTTGCCTACATTATGTGGTTCTGGAATATCATCCATTAGGAGAGCAGCTTCCCTTACTTTATCCACTGTAGTGTTCAACTTCGGCAAATTTATCTGTTCCCACACTATTCTTCCAGCTTTCTTGTTATAATGTGTTTGCTGTCCTGCAGAACTTCATGGTTGAACTGTATCAGCACCTCCATAATTTTGAAGTTGCTTGTTTCTGTACTCTTTATTAAAATCTGTTTGATCTGCACTGCCCATAGCCACTAACTTTTGTTCCGTCTCTGCATTATTCCTTCCTTGAGTTCCCTGTGATGTACTCGCAACAGCATTTGTCATCCTCGGAAGTAGACTTACATTTCCACCTTTCAAATCAGATATTGCAACTGGGTAAGATTTCATCTCTCTTTGCTTTTCCTCAAGTTCTATGTATTCTTCTTGAAATTCGCGCATCTCCGACATTGTTATTGTATCCTTTATTCTGAAGATTTGGGTATATAATAAATCTGTTGCAAAGAGAGCATTAATGAATGCGAGAATAAGATGTCTCTCATCCACCCGTCTTCCCATTTCACTACACATTGTTCTCCAACGTGTCGTTAGATGATGCAAACTTTCATTTGTTCTTCTGCGAAGTCCAAATGCAGTCTCAATCCCTGGTCTTGATAGATTATTACTTATGTATTGCCCCAAAATGACATTTTGTAAGTGATGAACCGAACCAATGGATTCTACAGGTAGTCCTTCAAACCACTTCAAAGCTTCTCCTTCTAAACTTGCAGCAAAATACTTGCACATTACTGCATCATAATTTTCCCACTGCAATAAAGATCTTGCATAAGCTTTCACATGTTGTATCGCACATGCACTTCCATCAAATATACTTGTAAATGCCGGTAAACTGCACTTGGATGGTATCGGTTCTCTTTGAATTTCTTTTGTAAATGGAGTTTTTCCATCTTCCTCCACTGCTTCCTCTAATTGTCTTCTTCCATCATTTCTTTTTGTAGTCATCATTTTTCTTAATTCTGCCATCTCCTTAAGAATTTATTCTCTTAATGATTGATCCAAATCCTCTCGCATGGGTCTTTTTAATCTTGTTTGTCTCAATCTATTCTCATGATTGTTTTGGCGTATTGCTTCTTGTATCTCTTGTTGTTCAGTTTCTTCTCTTCTTCTCCTACGCCTTTCATTATTTGCTTCAATTTTTACTCTATTATGTCTTTCTTCACTGCCTGTGCGATCATATCGATGTATTGATATTTCTCTTTCTTGTGGTATAACTCGACCTTGATCTATATCATCTATGCGCTCGCGTCCCCTTACCCGATTATCAAGCATGCCAAGCGACGCTTGCGACCTAGCATGCCAAGCCCTGCAAACCTGGGGCCAAGCCGCCACACGCGCCATTGGCACATGCCAAGCGACGCTTGCGACCTAGCATGCCAAGCCGTGCAAACCTAGGGCCAAGCCGCCACACGCGCCATTGACACATGCCAAGCGACGCTTGCGACCTAGCATGCCAAGCCGTGCAAACCTAGGGCCAAGCCGCCACACGCGCCATTGGCACATTCCAAGCGACGCTTGCGACCTAACATGCCAAGTCGTGCAAACCTAGGGCCAAGCCGCCACACGCGCCATTGGCACATCCCAAGTGACGCTTGCGACCTAGCATGCCAAGCCGTGCAAACCTAGGGCCAAGCCGCCACACGCGCTATTGGCACATGCCAAGCCGTGCAAACCTAGTGCCAAGCCGCCACACGCGCTATTGGCACATGCCAAGCGACGCTTGCAACCTAGCATGCCAAGCCGTGCAAACCTAGTGCCAAGCCTCCACACGCGCCATTGGCACATGCCAAACGACCCTTGCAACCTAGCATGCCAAGCCGCGCAAACCTAGGGCCAAAGACGCTACGCGCGCCATTGGCACATGCCATGCAACACTTGCACTTTGACATGCCACGCCTACATCAAAGGCCACGATTCCTCTCAAGATGCAAAATCTCGACCGTCGAAGGTCGCCACTGAGCCGGCACATCTCTCAAGCTCAACTTATCAAACACCAGCGACATGCTACACGTTTTCCACGAAAACACTCGAGACATCAATACATGTCACAAACTGGGGGATGCTCTTTAGGGTTTTGGTTTGGCGGTTTACAGCGTGCGGCATACACAAATGCCCGTTTCAAGATAGTGTATTAAGAATAAAACGGTTAGTAAATGCAGGAAGTAATGGTGAAACGCTTTTTCATTATGGAACATCAATTCCATCAAAAATTCCACCAATACCAGGCGTTACCACCTCTTCCCATTTAACTCATCCGTTTCTTTTTCTTACGAGGCCAGAGTACGTTTCACTTAGACTTGTATAAATAGGTCTTACCTATTTCCACCAAGACAACAAGTTTTTGGTCAGGAGAAATATAATACTCAGAAAGGCAACTCTGCGAGCTTTCCCAAAAGCTTTCACCTTCTGATACAAGTCAAGTACTACTCTTCCAGAAACGTTCTGGTCTCAACACTCTCTTCGCTTCCCTCCCTAAACCATCCCTTCTCCTCCTCTTTGGGATCGAAGCAAATCCGGAACGGCCATTTCTTGATTTAGGCCGGAGTTGTACAGATTGATCTCTCGAATCTAAAGTACTCCAGTGCAGTACATTTGTTTAGGGTTTAGATTTGTTTCTCACTCACCTACCGAAATTACCAAAATTGGAAGAAACGATTTTCACCCATAAACAATTGGCGACCACAATGGGATATTGATCTTTCGGTTACAATGACAGTTTTCAATCCTCGATCTCATACTTCGATCCAGGCATCAGTACGGCAGAAGCAAGCGATCTGTTCAGGGATCCACAACTCGACTACCAGACAACCTGGTTACCAGTCGCAAACCGCAAGAGATGGATGGGGACTTCACAGAAACCGAAAGCAAACGATCCAATCATCAAGTGACTCAAAACGATCGTGGACTTTCCACAATCGCGGCGGTGCTTCCCACAAGACTCGATCTTACACACAGAGGATCCCTTTTTCATCAGGAGGTCCGGAAAACCGAGTAAGTCTTGCTTAGACAGAATATATGGTTTACAATTTCAATTTTTCACGGGAATGATAAAACCCATAGCCATGTTACGTTTCATCCCATGTCATCTACCAACACGCAATGTTCACGGTTCCATATCTTCCCTGGGATGTTCGTATCACTTACAATCATAACCAAAAAACGGCATCATCCTGAAACGGTTCATCCCGAATAATAACCCAAAACCCTCATAGGTAACACTTGTCTATCAACCCAGAAATCCAGAAAATTGAAACCATAAGCCAGGTGTTTCATTTTCCTTTCAAAAAAAAAAAAAGAATTTCAGAAGACAGAAGTGCATCCAAAGGAATCCATTCAACAGTGGTTTTCTCTTCTCGAAGAAGACGTCCTTCGTCATTTGGAGGACCGCCTGTTTCAGCTCCAATCCTTTGGACAGCCTTCCAACCTCCGCCTGTTGTTATTTGACCACGTCCGCAGAAGGACCTTCGGTCACCTTGGCCTGCAACCTTGGATCTCAGAGAAACCCTAACGCCCAGTCTTTGTGGAATCAGTTGCATGCCCATGTGTACCTACTTTGCATCATAACGATTACCAGTCACTATTCATGAGGTAGTTGACGCTACCACGGTAATATTCGAAGAGAAGAACAATATTTCTACAAATTTATGGGAGGCATACCTGTGGCTAGGGTTTGAACCAACACAAGAAACGCTTGAGTACATACCTGGAATATGCTGGCCCACTTTATTGCTACCGCGCAACGCCAAGACAGCACCCATACCGGAACCAGCGCCATGCCAAGCCAGCGTCCATGTCAAGCCAGCGCTCGTTCCAACAAGATGCAGCGCTAACAACTTGCATCTTTCCAGGGTCAGCAGCTTTCAGCTTCAATCCTTTGGACAGCCTTCCAACCTCCGCCTCTTGTTATTTGACCACGTCCGCAGAAGGACCTTCGGTCACCTTGGCCTGCAACCTTGGATCTCAGAGAAACCCTAACGCCCAGTCTTCGTGGAATCAGTTGCATGCCCATGTGTACCTACTTTGCATCATAACGATTACCAGTCACTATTCATGAGGTAGCTGACGCTACCACGGTAATATTCGAAGAGAAGAACAATATTTCTACAGATTTATGGGAGGCATAACTATGGCTAGGGTTTGCACCAACACAAGAAACGCTGGAGTACATACCTGGAATATGCTGGCCCACTTTATTGCTACCGCGCCACGCCAAGATAGCACCCACACCGGAACCAGCGCCATGCCAAGCCAGCGTTCATGTCAAGCCAGCGCTCGTTCCAACAAGATGCAGCGCTAACAACTTGCATCTTTCCAGGGTCAGCAGATTGGATGTTTTCCAGCGCAGCTTGCGTCCTTCCGACACCGGCATCTTGCAACTTTCCAGCGCCGGCAGCTTGCGTCTTTTCCAGCGCTGACATCTTGCGTCCTTCCAGCGTCACACTTGCACTTCCAGCTTGCATCTTTCCAGCGCCAGCAGCTTGCATCTTTTCCAGCGATGACAACTTGCGTCCTTCCAACGTCACACTTGCACTTCCAACTTGCATCTTCACAGCAGCTCGGAGCTTTACAGCAGCTTGCATCTTTACAGTAGCTCGCATCTTTACAGCATCTTTCATCTTTACAGCAGCTTGCATCTTCCCAGTGCTAGTAGCTTGCATCCTTCTAGCGTTGCACTTGAACACCCCGTAGGGAATCAAAAATTCGATTTCATCACACATAAAGATCAGGAACGACTTCTCCAAAATCGAAGCAAAGAAAATCAGCAAACCCCCTGAGTTCACGAAGACTCTCTTCCTGTCAAGAGACGCGTTATTTCTGGGGACTTCTCCCACAAAACTGTGAAGTCCGTGATGAAACATTTATATGAGATTCTATGTTTCCCCAAGGCACAACGTCAAGACATATTTGAAGCTCTCAACCGCACCGCATCAGGGAAGCAGACTTTTCCAACCAGAGAAATCGTTCCCAAATCCCAACCTCTCTTGGAGAGCACGATTGTTAGATGGAAATGGGGACTCCTAACCACTGTTCGGTTGAAGGGCGTCCAGCCTTACAACACACTGATTGACGAAGCCTCTCCAGCGGCTCCGCTTCAATGTTCGCTTCAGCATCTGCTCCGCTTTAACATTCGCTCCAACAGCCGCTCCGCTTCAGCGTTCTTTCCATAATCTTCTCTAGGGTCCGAAGACGAAACTCCAGCGTTTTTACTCCATGAGTTTCAACGTCCTCTCCGAGAACCGAAGCCACTTCAACGCCTCCTTCCTTCCAAGGATCGTGTTGTAGCCGCTGTTCTTTCTTTCTAAGAATTTTGTCATGGCCGCCGCTCTTCCTTGCCGAGGGTCGTGCTATAATCACCACTCCTTCCTTCCAAATTTACTCACTTACGCATCCACATAATCCGTTTACTTCCATGGACAGTCTCTTCTGATCACATCTGCTGCCAAGAACTGTCGCCGCCCGTTTGTCGATACCAGCCAGAGTTTCACCATGGAAACAATCACTGTAACGGTAACCCGTACTCCTCCATATTTTAGTTACGCGTGGAAAAAGTAAAAAAATCACAATTACGAATACACGATGGTGGTATCCTTATCATGGTCAACCCACTGACCACACAAGATGGAAACATGCAAACTACACTTGGGGACTGGGAATATACACGGGAGTCCTTCACTGTTGAAGATCAGAAGACACGATCAGCCATCAAATCATGACCAGAAAAAGCCGAAAATATACAGGAAATGCCTTATTCCATTATTCAAGATCTCTGAAGGGATTGGAAGGTCGAACAACCTAATCTAATGGAAGATTGAGGTCTTTCAAATTAGAAGTTTTTCAAAGATGTAAAACCGCAAGCGGGATGCTAATTGGCGAAACCCTAACTTCTCCATGAATACGAAGAAGATAACAATAAGTACGCAAAAGCATCAAGATGTCTATGCAACAAAAAGAAACAGCAAAAAGGGAAACTGGTCATCGAAAGCAAATACACGAGTTGTCAATGCCTCTGTCAGAGATTCTTCAAGCACTTTCCCCAACAATCTCTCGGGCAACAAAGGTTCCATCCGAAAGCAGTATCAGCAGTAGTCGACGCCTCAACATCCCACCTGGAAACCGCCTCAGCGGCAACAGTATCCGTCTCCTTCCCGACATCCGCTTCAACAAACGACCCAGCATAGACCACTATGACTTCCCCAGCGTCACCACCAACAGTTTCGTTGTCCGCTCCGTAAGATGTTTCAGTTTCATCGTCAACCGCAGCGCCATCTTCCTCGAAAATCTCCTCAACAACCTCTCAAAGAGGATTCTCTGATTCATCCGCAGAATCAAGAACTATGACACCGTCTTGGAAAGGGAAGTTACGATGGCCTTCTCCTACAAGTTGAACAAACTCAGCTTGCTGCCTTTTTCAACCGGTTTCAACCGAGAGGCGGACTATTCCGCCCTAACAACTGGACGTAAAAGAAGTTTTATTACACTGGAGCCTCTCAATGCGACGGGATACTTTTTCATATTCCCGCTCTTCCTCCATATTCACCGAATCCAAAAGGGTCTGGACACACACATGTATCTCGCATAGATAGGTAGAAGAGCAATAAGATACGAGAAAAGTTTCACATCTATCTATACAAGGTGATTAGGGTTTGGTGAGGAGCGCATGAAGCATAATACTCTCGGAATTTGAATAAGGAATGCTTGTTTGTGAACTTAAGAGGTTATGATCTAAAGATGTGCTCTGAACATGAAACATTAAATTACTAAGGAATGCTTTATGCAAACCGTGGCTATAATGTTCATGAGACGATTCAATCGAATTGAATCATCTTTTTTTCAATTGTGTCTTGTGTAGTTACATAATATCTCATAGCAATTGAATAACTCTTTAACTAGTTCATTTGAGTCAATTGAACTAGTTATGGTGAAGAAGAACAAGGTTAATATGAAATACTCATATGGTTAACCTTTTGGGTTACTATGTTGAACCAACATACACGTACACGTTTAGGCATGGTTTTCACAAACCCAGTAAACGTCTACCCAAGTGTGTGTGACAAGCTAAGTTTTCGATCTAACGGTTGAGAAATATTAACTTGAATCTAAATCAGGTTTTCATCTAACGGTGAACAAGGATTGCTTTGTACCTAAGGCAAAACCCTGATTAGAAGGCTATATAAAGGAGACATCTAGCATTGTGCAAAACTAATCCCCACACATCAGTGTGCTACTAGTGCTCCCACTAGAGTCAATCTCCATTAACCTTTGATTTTCTTCTCTAAAAGCAGGTTAACGACTTAAAGACTTCATTGAGACTGTGAAGCCAGACCGATACTACTTTATCGTAGTTGTGTGATCTGATCTTGCATCTTCTATCGTACGAGTACAATCGATTGATTGTCTTGAGATCGTGAGAGTTCTCCGATAGGCAAGATAAAGTAGTCGCAAACATCTTCGTCTCACTGTTTGTAATTCCTCGACAATCCGCTTGTGTAGTCAGGAAGGCTTGTAGAGAGTTGATTGATTAATCTAGGCTGTTCTTTGGGAATATAAGATCAGATTATCAATTGGTTCCTGTTCACCTTGATTTTATATCACAATACGGAACAAAGCCTAGGGTTTATATGTGGGAGACAGATTTATCCTTTGATAGAATTTTTTGTGTGAGACAAATCTGTTTATTATCAAGTCTGTGATTTTGGGTTGCAGCAACTCTTGGTTGTGGGTGAGATCAGCTAAGAGAATCAAGTGCGCAGTATCCTACTGGGATCAGAGGCGTAGGAGTACAATTGTACCTTGGATCGGTGGGAGACTGATTGGGGTTCATCTATAGTCAAGTCCGAAGTTAGTTTGCAGTAGGCTAGTGTCTGTAGCGGCTTAATACAGTGTGTATTCAATCTGGACTAGGTCCGGGGTTTTTCTGCATTTGCGGTTTCCTCGTTAACAAAATTTCTGGTGTCTGTGTTATTTCTTTTCCGCATTATATTTTATATAATTGAAATAATACAGGTTGTGCGTTCGTGATCATCAATTGGAAATCCAACCTTTGGTTGTTGATTGATATTGATTGATCCTTGGATATTGGTCTTTGGTACCGTCCAAGTATTCCTTGTATTTGATAAAGACTCGCTATTGTCTTTAGCTTGAGTAAAAATAAAATCAAGAGAGAGACATTAACTCCTTGAGATACTTTTATGTAGATTGAGTCTGACTGTCTAGTTGATTCTCTAGCAAAGTATTTCGGAGTTAGTCCATACAGATTGCTAAGATAAATATTGGGCGGTATTGTTAGACCCCCGCCTTTTCAATCGGTATCAGAGCAGGAAAACACGTTCAAGACCTAACAAGTCTGTGTTTGTAGCGATCTGACTCTATGGACAGAGGTGTTATCTCTATTAACATACCACCAGTCTTCGATGGCTCCAATTACTTATGGTGGAAAATTTCTATGCGAGCTTTTCTTCAATCGCGTGATTTTCAATCATGGGTATATGTGGTGAATGGTTATGATGCGCCCGTTGTTGCATATGGAGACGGAACTGCTCCCAAGAATATTTGTGAATATAATGTTGCCGAGATTCTTGCTGCAAAGCAGAATTCTGAAGGGTTAAATGCTATCATACATTCCATTGCCCCAAGTCTTCAACACCATGTGTCTAATTGCACTAGGTCTAAAGATGCTTGGGATATCTTAGAAACCGTATTTGAAGGAAACTCCAGTGAAAAGGAAGCTAGGCTTCAAAACCTTAATTCCGATCGGAAGAACCTTCGTATGGCAGATGAAGAAACATTTGATGAGTTTAATCACAAAGTGTCTGAAATTGTTAATGCATCTTTTGCATTGGGTAAGACTATTGCTGAAAAGGACATTGTGATGAAAATTCTCAGATCGCTTCCATCTAGATACGAGTCTAAGAAGCATGTCATCGTTGAGGGGAATAACCTCAATAATCTTTTCAGAAACACCTTGGTTGGGAAGCTAAAGATCTTTGACCACGAGCATGCATCCAAAGTCGGTAAGGATGTTGCCTTTAAATCACAGAAGAGCACTAAATTACTTGCCAAAGGTAAAAGTGTTCATGTATCTGAGGATGATCAGTATGAGAATGATTTTTCAGGTGAAGACCTTGACAAGTCGGTCTCCTTGATCACAAGACAGTTTAGGGATCTTTTGTTGAAGAGAAGTAAACGGTTTTCAAGAGACAAACCTAGGTCATCAGACAAACCTCACGGTCGCGTACCTCCTAAAAACAGGGATGCTGACGAGGCTGATGACGAGGACATGCCTCAGTGCTTTAAGTATAAGGGTTTTGGCCATTTTGCTAACGAATGCCCAAATCGTAGAAAATACGCTGGGAACAAAGGTCTAGCTGTAACACTTGATGAAATATCTGAAACCTATGATTCCGATGAAGATAGGAAATCAAGTGTAGGGCTCCTTGGTGAAAACATCAATTTTTATACTTGTAGCAATACATATATCAACCTCAATGGGTTCGGAGAAGAAGGAAACCCAATCAAACTGGATTCTCTAACTAGAAACCCTGTCAGTAATGTTTCAGGATCTACTGTTTATCTAGCTGCTTGCACATCTCAGATGCCTGAATACTATCCAAGTTTTACGTGATCCTTTTGTTTGATGAAGGGACACGAACTATCAAGGTGTTACAAGTACAAGCACCAAATAAGGCACGCCAGCAAACTTCAACGATTAGCAAGGAAGCTGAAACTTGCTCAGAAGACCGCCGAGGTATGTAGGATCTTATCTTCGTCTAAGAAGTTGGTTTCCAGAGATAGAGTAAGACCATTTGAAAAGAAAGTATGGTCGAATCGTTTTGATAGACAAAAGTCTGAAGATTCCTCCCTTGAGAAAAAAGATGGACAAATCGTTGTTCATCGCAACACAACTTGATTGTGTTGTTGGGAAAATCTTGTCTCATGTGCCTGATCGAAAAGAGACAAGATTGAGTGCTGATTCAGGCTTCAGTAAAGTTTTTCCTTCTTTTCTTAGATTTGTTATTTTCTGTCTATCAAATAAAATAAAGGGTTATTATCGACAATTCTACTCTTTATAGGGTTTTAGAGTTGGGCGTATACGAACCTGTCAATAGGTTTTAAACCCTGCATTCCTTTTTCCTTTTTGACATCCTATATAAGATTTCTTGTTGAGTTAGGTGATTCAATCACACAAATCCAGTTGTTTATAACTGTTCTCAAAGCACCATGTCAGATGGAAAGGATGTCAACATGATTGTTAAATCTTCAATCAAGGAAAAAGAAAAATCCCCTGTTTCTAAGTCCCTGAAAAGAAAAAGAAGGAATACAAGAAATCACATGGTTGTGCCTTCTAACTCTCAGAAGTTTTCCGATGTTCTTGATGAGTTGAAGGAAGTAAGAAAGGAGATTCGTGAAATAAAGGCTTTTGTGTCAAAGTCCTTAGAAATTCAGAGAGCCTTTGTACGACATAATCAGCCAAGACAATCGTTGATATAAACTCCTATCTTTATGAACTGTATGTTCCAATGGTTGTTGACAACAAGGAGTTTGGGAATGATGCTGAATTTCTCAAAAGCATTGTCGCCTAGGATGTCTTCTTTTTGGATTAGTTGGAAGAATAACTAGTGCTTTGAATAGCGATGATTGTGACTACACATAGCTATTTTTGTTTCCATCTTCTTATGTTATTTTTTAGGTTTATTGGTTTTAAATTATAAAAATATTTAGAGGATGATGTTTACTGCAGTATTTTAATGGTTTATGATATTGCAATATTTTTATGGGATATGTATTGTTTACGTCTGTGAACTTGAAGGTCCCATATTGCGGTCAAAAGTAAAGTCGTTCATGAATCGGTATTCGTATTGATGAAAGGACGAATAGACTTTATGCAGTCATGTATTTGATGGAAAATAGTATAAAATCTTTTGTTCAACAAGGATAAAGTCTATTATGTCGCTATGATGGAAAATATAAGAGATCCTTGTATGTTATCCACGGTATTGATCTTCATTGATCCATTTTATTATGTTTTACCGTGAAGGCTCCATTGTGTGTCTTATGTTGAGCACCTTACAACTAAGTCGATTTACCTTGGCTTTGTTGGTTGTTCCATAAGATGCTATATGTCGAGCATTAGGAACTAAATTAATCAACTAATTTGGTTATTTAGTTAGTACTCCATAAGTTTTCTTTCTTATGTTGAGTACATGTACGGTTAAGGTTGTCATATTCTATGATGAACTTAGTCGGGGTTCCATAAGTTCTTTTATGTTGAGCCCAAAATAATTAAATTGATTACTTCGATAATTAGTTAGGTTGTTTGTATTCCAATTAGATTAATTATAGGTTCTCTTGTAATTAATCTAGTTGAGTTTTCATATATTCCACAAATTCTTGTGTTGAGTATATGAAAGGATACACTATCATGTTCTTTGGTTAATGTAGTCATATATTCCGTTAGGTTTTCCTTATGTTGAGTATTTGAACGGTTAAAGTTAGTCATCTCCGTGTGATTGACTTAGTCGTAGCTCCGTGAGTTTACTTATGTTGAACACTTTCAATTAAATTGATCACTTTTGTGGTTTGATTTAGTTGTGTATTCCAATTGAATTAATCATGGGTTTACTTGTGGTTAATTTGGTTGAGCTTTGGATATAGAAAATCATTCCTATGGTTTTTGGTGTCCAATAAAAAATCCTTCTTTTCTTTCGAAATTAAGGTCGCTCATGTTGTTCTCTCGGGAATGACATCGAATGGGGGAGAGTTCTTTTGAACTTTTGCTTAACGGTAATATCTTGCGGGGAGTGCGGTTGTGGAATTTTATAAGGGTTATCTTGTATCTTAAAACTCCTTGATGAATGTTGTTAGCTTCGACTATTACATTACATCTAAATTAAGTTGGTATGTATTTTTCTTTTGGTCATGAAATGTCTCTTGTGGAAATTTCATTATGATCCCATTCTTGTACCTTTGCCAATTTTATTGACAAAAATGGGGAGAAATATTTTAGTTCACACTACAAATACATATGGTTTTTGGATCATTGTGTAAGGGGGAGTGGTTTCCATGATCGAGATGGAGTATTGACTAGGGGGAGTGATACATATCACCTTAGTATTATTATTAAAGTCGTGATGCAATTGGACTTTGATGTTACATAATAATACTATGACAGTGTATAATAATGATCGAGAATCTCGATTTCTCTCATTGTTATAGCTACGGATCTTCAACAACGGTGATGCTAAACTTACAACCTTTGGGATCATTGGAGTACTTGGAAGGACGAAGATTTCAGAGAACGTTGAAGATTAGACTATGGAATAGGAGCCACTAAAGTTTATCTTTTTTGTATTCCATATGTATTAATAGTTTTGTCACTAAAATTGAAAAAGGGGAAGATTGTTAGAGCATAGCTCGGTCAACCTCGCATGCGTTGCTATCTCAAGCATGTTTGTCAATGTTAGTGATCAAAACTATAAGTCTTGATTTCTAGCCTACATAGCTAAGTCTCGGACTAGGATAGAAAAGTGTAGCTGAGCTAAAGGACTTCATGGCGATTCATTATACAACGACGAAGATCTATAAAAGAAACCGTGGAACTTCATCTACAAAAAGGTATGTAGAGACTTGAACTTATCTATCACTCAAAAGTCTATCTCTTGTATCTCCCACTTCTTATGAGACAAAAGTCGTATACTATATAAACTAGATCATGCACATTTAATATTTCGAGCTGAGCATTCATTGCTTATATTTTATCTCGAAATCGTGTGTTGGTAAAGCGTTTCACTTTGATCAAGTTTATCTTCACCTAGTAACGAAAGTCATGAAAAGTTTCAATCACTTTGAGAATTGCTCTGACGTGAATCGACCTATGAATAATGGCTACATAGCGTCCTCTGAGAATGTCGCAATGATTGAAATAAGAGTTTAGATTACATAACCATGTATTCCTTGAACCGAAGTTTTCGAACTTTGTTGATCAAGAGAAATCGGTAGGCTTGTGGAATTGGCTTGCCAAGTCCGCGAAACCAATCCGCAGACTCAGTCCGCGAACTGTCGGAAGTTCTCGACCGAGAATTTATGCTGGATTTTCCAAAAACTCGTTTGTGTGCTAAGTCCGCGAACCCAGTCCGCAACTGGCGGAAGTTCTCTTTCCGAGAATTTCTGCTGAGTTTGGAAAACTCAACCGCTTAGCTTAAGTCCGCGAACTTGTTTGTGAACTTAAGAGGTTATGATCTAAAGATGTGCTCTGAACATGAAATATTAAATTACTCAGGAATGCTTTATGCAAACCGTGGATATAATGTTCATGAGCCGATTCAATCGAATCGAATCATCTTTGTTTCAATTGTGTCTTGTGTAGTTACATAAGATCTCATAGCAATTGAACAACTCTTTAACTAGTTCATTTGAGTCAATTGAACTAGTTATGGTGAAGAAGAACAAGGTTAACATGAAATTCTCATATGGTTAACCTTTTGGGTTACTATGTTGAGCCAACATACACGTACACGTTTGGGCATGGTTTTCACAAACCCAATAAAAGTCTACCCAAGTGTGTGTGACAAGCTAAGTTTTCGATCTAACGGTTGAGAAATATTAGCTTGAATCTAAATCAGGTTTTCATCTAACGGTGAATAAGGATTGCTTTGTACCTAAGGAAAAACCCTGATTTGAAGGCTATATAAAGGTGACATCTAGCATTGTGCAAAAATAATCCCCACACGTTTATGTGCTACTAGTGCGCTTGCTAGAATCGATCTCCATTAACCTTTGATTTTCTTCTCTAAAATCAGGTTAACTACTTAAAGACTTTATTGGGATTGTGAAGCCAGACCGATACTACTTTATCGTAGTTGTGTGATCTGATCTTGCATCTTCTATCGTACGAGTACAATCGACTGATTGGCTTGAGATCGTGAGAGTTCTCCGATAGGAAAGATAAAGAAGTCACAAACATCTTCTTCTCACTGTTTGTGATTCCTCGACAATCTGCTTGTGTAGTCAGGAAGGATTCTAGAGAGGTGATTGATTAATCTAGGTTGTTCTTCGGGAATATAAAATCGGATTATCAATTGGTTCATGTTCACCTTGATTTTATATCAAAAGACGGAACAAAACCTAGGGTTTATATGTGGGAGACAGATTTATCCTTTGATAGACTTTTTTTTGTGAGACAGATATGTTTATTATCAAGTCTGTGATTTTGGGTTGCAGCAACTCTTGGTTGTGGGTGAGATCAGCTAAGGGAATCAAGTGCGCAGTATCCTGCTGGGATCATAGGCGTAGGAGTACAACTGTACCTTGGATCGGTGGGAGACTGATTGGGGTTCAACTATAGTCCAGTCCGAAGTTACTTTGCAGTAGGCTAGTGTCGGTAGCGGCTTAATACAGTGTGTATTCAATCTGGACTAGGGGGTTTTTCTGAATTTGCGGTTTCCTCGTTAACAAAATTTTTGGTGTCTGTGTTATTTCTTTTCCGCATTATATTTTATATAATTGAAATAATACAGGTTGTGCATTCGTGATCATCAATTGGAAATTCAACCTTTGGTTGTTGATTGATATTGATTGATCCTTGGACTTTAGTCTTTGGTGTTGTCCAAGTATTCCTTGTGCTTTGATTAGGACTCCCTGATTTCTATTAGCTTGAGTAATATCAAAAACAAGAGAGAGATATTAACTCCTTGAGAGTATTTCGAAGTTAGTCCATACAGATTGCTAAAAGAAATATTGGGTGGTGTTGTTAGACCCCCGCTTTTTCAGGTATGGCATGACGGATTTATGTTCACTCGCAGCGGAGTAACATGAACCTCCAAGTACCAAAGTTAAGGCAATTGCACGAAATGCTCAGACAGAAAGCACATTGCATTCTGTAGATAAAGATTTTTGTGTGGCAGCATACAAAATCCAGCTAATTATTGTGATAACTCGCAAAGAACTCATAAACCCAACTAATTTGCAAATTAGGGTTTCGCGCCCCGCGCAAGTATACTGGACCCCGTTGGTCAAAACCATGCTTAAACAAGCTAGGCAACTGAATCCGCCACAACGCGTTAAAAGTGCAGCCGCGCCCTAGCATGTCGATCCTCTTTCCGTCGACCAATAAGTAGCTTCAAATCCTCCACCGCGCGTTGGAAGTATGGCCACGCCCTAGCATGCTGGCCCCACTTCTCGTCAACCAATCGGGTTGCTCCAAACTTACCACGGCCTCAAAAAGGTCGCCATACTAAGTTGGCTTCCCAAAACACGCCAGCTTCCCAAAAACGCGCCAGCTTCCCAAAAACGCGCTAGCTTCCCAAAAAACGCCAGCATGCCACACGCGCATGCCGCACATGCCAGGCGCGTATGCCAGACGCGCTTACGAGACGTGCATGCCAGACGCGCATGCCAGACGCGCTTACCAGACGCACATGCCAGACGCACATGCCAGACGCGCAAGCCAGGCGCACTTACCAGACGCACATGTCAGACTCCCTTACCAGACGCGCATGCCAGACGCGCATTCCAGACGCGCTTCCCATACACTCATTCCCGACACGCTTACCAGACGCGCTTACCAGACACACATGCCGCACGCGCATGCCAAAAAGCATGCGCAAGCCATGCCAGCCACGCTGCCATACCTCTGGCCACCGGCGGAAGGTAGCCACGATCAACGGCTATCCTTCCTCCTGAGATGCAGATCTCAGCACAAGTTCTCCACCAAGCTTATGGCAACTTTTGGCCGCAATGCCAAATTCCACGGTTTGTGTCAAACCCTAATTTGGCCACGCCAAAGGAATGCGCAAGCAATGCCAGCACCACGGCCACGCCACTAGCCGCCAAACAGAAGGTATCCGCGATCAACGGCTACACTTCCTCTTGAGATGCAAAATCTCGGCCGTCGAAGGTCGTCGGCAAGCCTCTCCATCTTAACTTGCCGCACATAGCAACATGCTACACGTTTTCCAATGAAAACACTCGAGACATCAAAACATGTCACAAACTGGGGGATGCTCATCAGGGTATTGGTCTTGTGGTTTACAGCGTGCGGCGTGCAATATGCCCGTTACAAGAAAGTGTCATAAGAGTGAGGCAGTTAGTAATGGCAAGAAATAAGTGGTGAAACGCATCTTCATTATGGAAACATCAATTCCAGGCGTTACCCGTTACCACTTTTCCACCACTCAACCGCTTCCACTTCTTACGAGGCCAGGGTACGTTTTATTAAACCTATTTCCACCAAACGACAAGTTTTGGTCAGGAGAACAATACACATCCAGAAATCACCTGGTAGCTTTCCATTCAGCTCGCCAGTTCAACTTTCAGATTCAAGTCGCAAAACACCCACACTTCCAGAATCAACTATTCTGGCCTCAACACTTTCTTCGCTTCCCTCCCTAAGACTAACTCTTCTCCTTCACTTTGTGACTGAAGCAATCCTGGAACAGCCATTTCTTGGTTTAGGTCAGGATTGTACAGATTGATCTCTCGAATCAAAAGTACTCCCGTGCAGTACATTGTTTTGGGTTTAGATTTGTTTCTCGCACTCACACGAAATTACCGAAATCAGCAGACGGTTTTCACCCACAAACAATTGGCGATCACAGTGGGAGATTAATCTCTCGGTTACAATATCCATTTCCAATTCCCGATTTCATTTTTCAACCCCGATCTCAAGATGGTAGACAAAATCTTTAAGCGGTGGATAGGCAAGATACTGGAGGTCTACGTGAACGATATGCTTGTCAAGAGCAAAGAGGTGAAACACCACCTATCAGACCTAAAGGAAATATTCGAAGCCATGAGAATCTTTCACATGAAGGTAAACCCGAAGAAATGCATGTTCGAAGTAACCTCAAGAAAATTCCTAGGATACTTGGTAACTAAGAGAGGAATAGAAGTCGACCCCGAAACGGTAAGAGAAATAATGGAAATGCCATCTCCACGAACACTAAAAGGAGTACAAAATCTAAATGGAATCTTAGCTTCCACGGGAAGATTCATAGCAAGATCATCGGATAAATGAAAAGCATTTTTCGATACACTAAGGAAGGGAAGCAGGTTCATGTGGACCACGGAGTGCGAGCAGGCCTTCCAAAAAATCAAGGAATATTTGACTTCGGTACCCATCCTACAGAAGCCGGAGCCAGGTGAAATTCTCACCTTGTACTTAGCAGAAACAAGCTACGTTGTGAGCGCAGTATTGGTACGAGACCAAGGACAAGGAGAAAATCCCATATACTACATCAGCAAAACACTCAGTTCAGCTGAGCATAATTATATCAAGGTGGAGCAACTTATATATGCCTTAGTGGTGGCAACACAAAAACTAAGGATATATTTCGACGCACATACCATCCGAGTCTTCACAAAGGCTCAGATAAGTCAACACGGAGAAAATTGGAAAGGTGGCAAAATGGAATGCCATGATCAAGCAGTTCCACATAATCTTGGAAACAATGAAGGCTGAGAAATCACAAATCTTAGCAGACTTTCTAGCGGACCTACCTCTCAACGACGAAGCAGAGATAGATGACATCCCAGGAATGGAGAAAGACAAGCAAGAACCAGAAGATCTCTTGGAACCTCAGAATTCATGGAGGTGGGAGATATTCTTAGATAGCTCCTCCAATGGAGAGGGCGCAGGCATAAGGATTGTAATAACAACCCCTACCTAAGGCCGACTCATCTATGCGTTCGGGTTAAAATTCGAACAGTACACTAATAACATCACAGAATACGAGGCGGTCATACATGGTCTACGCTTGGAACGGGAGCTAGGCTTGTCAGATGTTCGTTTTACTAGTGATCACAGTTAGTCATTAGAGAAATCGAGCTCAGATATCAAACTTTGGATCCAGTACTATCTTCGTACCTAAAGCTAGCACATGAGCATGCGTCAAAAATTAACAACGTTACATTCATACATGTCTGTCGAAAAGATAACAGACACGCAGATGCCTTAACATTCATATCATTAATTCTAAGGGACAGAGATACCACCTCCGTGCAAATTGGAAGGATATATGAGCCTTCGATAGAAGGACCAATCTCAGGAGTTGGGGAGTCTTTGGCCGTTCAAACTCGAACCATGAGAGAAGCTGAGAAAGGAAAAGAAGACGAAGAAGAACCAGATAACGAAGTCGAAGAATCTGACAAAGATCAACCTATGTCGGACGAAGATAACGACGACGAAGCGGAAGATGATTGGAGGATTCCAATTCACCAATACCTTGACAAAGAACCTTTCCAGCAGATGTCAAAGAGGCTCGGAAACTTGAATCGAAAGCAGCAGTGTACAACCTGCATGATGGAATAATGTATAGAAGGTCATTTCTTGAACCTCTGATGAGGTGCCTCTCACGAACCAAAGGTAGAAGGATACTCCATGATATACACAGCGGAGATGCCGACAATCATAGCGGAAGAAGGTCCTTGGAAGTCAAATCCAAAATGTAAGGATACTACTGGCTAAGCATGAAAGAATATTCAAAGAACGTGGCTAAGCGCTGTGAGAGATGCCAACGCTTTCCCAGGAAGATTAAAGCGCCAGCAACGGAGCTCAACACAGTCATCAGCCCTTGGCCATTTGTCAAGTGGGGGTTTGATATTGTCGGACCCTTGATAGAGGGAACCTCGAAGAGAAAATACCTTATTGTGGCTACGGATTACTTCACCAAGTAGGTGGAAGCAAAGGATTTGGCAAGAATTAGGGACACAGATGTCTTTAAGTTCTTGCTTGAGCAAATCATATGCAGGGTCGGAATACCAGCCGCCATAGTCTCTGACAATGGCAAGCAGTTGCAAGGAAAGAACATAGATATGTTGTTTGATACTTTCAACATTCAGAAAAACAAGTCCACTCCTATATACCCTAAGAGCAATGGGCAAGCGGAGGCGACCAACAAAACAATAACGATGAACTTGAAGAAAAAGCTAGGAACGTACAAGAAAAGATGGTGCGAGCAACTGCACAATGTCCTATGGGCCTACCAAACTACAAGAAGGGCGACAATGGGAGATACTCCATTCTTGCTAACCTACGGAGCCGAAGCGGTCATCCCAACGGATAGGGCTGCACAAAACCGAACCATAACCATGAACCTAATTGAAACCATTGGAATATTAACCAACCCAAAGTGAAACCAAATCTAATGCTTTAGGTTTCAGTTGTCAGTTTCAAATAACCGACAAATTCGGTTTCACTTTTGGTTTCTCTCCAAAACCGAACCGAAAAGCCTTGGTTAATCGATTAGTAATGTTCGTCGGATCTTAATAGTTTTTAGCCATAGATCATATTATATAACTTTCCACGTGACTTTCCAAACCTAATCTCTTTTCATCTTTTCACTCTAACTTCTCGCACTTTTTTTTGCAGCGGCTCCTTCTTCTTCTTCCACTACCGGCAAAC
Source organism: Papaver somniferum (assembly GCF_003573695.1). Classification (NCBI taxonomy): domain Eukaryota; kingdom Viridiplantae; phylum Streptophyta; class Magnoliopsida; order Ranunculales; family Papaveraceae; genus Papaver; species Papaver somniferum. The sequence continues at coordinate 221,641,013 of NC_039358.1, forward strand.
ACTCATCAGCCACATCCCTATCATAAAAAGCATCCACAACCAGTCAACCATCTTCTTCTTCCTCCACTTTACAAAACTTGAGTTTTAACAAGTAAAAACACCCCACCCCTGACATCTTCTTCTTCTTCCCCTGTTCTTCTACAACGACGCTCAAACCCATTTGAATCTAGCTATTAAATAACCTTTCATAACTGATTGATGGTTAATCTTACAACTATTGATCGAGATCCAGGGTTTATGTTTATTTAGATCTGTTAATGTGCAGAACCAAGACAATGGAGTTTTTGAGTTTTGATTGTTGTATTTGAAGCCGTTTTACGAATTTTTGTGTATAATAATTGTTGAATTGTTTCATGTTTAAATTATCAAGGTTGGAATTGATGGGTTTTGTTTGGTATTTTAGTTCAATGGATTCCCTGGAGAAGAAAAGATTTTTTCGATTAAGCCTGCAATTAGGGGGAAAGGGTTTTAATAAAATTAGTTTTTGATTTAGTTGGGATTGATTTGTTCGTGGGATTGAAATACAAGATTTTGTGATTTTAAGATTGTATGTACCCCTCTATCCCTTCCTCGTATTTGTACACCGTTTATGTCTTGCGATGTTGAAATTATGTGCTGCTTTGACTGAAGAATTATGAATATGGTTTGATCTAACTGGATTGCTTTGATTCAATTTATCCTCTTCACGGTAGAATTGAAGATAAGGAAGAAGTGGTATTCTTGATAGTTACTAATCTCGATTTACTATTTTAATTGTTCAAATTAGAGGTTAAATTTGCTAGTTCGAAATTTCTATCAGACTCTGTAAAGAATTGAAGAACAAAAAAGGTAACCATTGAGAATGAACTATCGGTTAACTAAAATCGACAGGTTAAAAACCGAACCAAGTCACAACCAACCTAATAAAACCCGACTAGGTTTAATGGTTTCATTGGTTTTCAAAGTTGGAAAACGGAGTACTCCGGTGTCGATTTATTTTTGGCCAATAACCATATTGAACCAACCGAACCATGTGCAGCCCTACCAATGGAGATAATGCTTCCAACAACAAAAACGAAGGCATGAGAGAAGAACCTAACAACGGACTTAATGCTAGAGAAGCTCGATGATCTTGAAGAAAAGCGGGAAGTGGCTTTGCAAAAGATGTTAAACTATCAACGAAGGCTAGCTCGCGAATACAACAAACGGGTCATCCCAAGAAACTTTGTGGTCGAAGAATACGTATTACGTCAGATACCACCATATCAAAGAAAGAAGGATTGGGGCAAGCTAGCTCCGACGTGGGACGGGCCCTACATCATACATGACATCGCTGGAAAAGGGTCATACTACCTAAGGACCCTCCAAGGTGAAGTATTACAACACCCTTGGAATGCAATGTACCTAAAAAAGTACTACCCGTAAGAGAATGGTGATTACTCAGGAGAAGAAGGGAACGGGCAATAGCCCACCATGTTCTATCCCTGATTGAAGGTATTATGAACCTTACTAATCAATGAAAAAAACTTTTTGATAAGAGAAAGTCAATTTTTGATTAGGTACAAATTGGGTTAGAATAGACACCCTTCGTCAGGATTGACGATGAGACAAGGCAAGACATAACTGCGCATATGTCAATACTCGGATCATCGGATTGATAACTCCATTCATGAGGCAATAAGAAAAAGTAAGATATCCCCTATAGAGATACCTTGTCGAAGTAAAGCAGCCATCGCGCTGAACGCGTAGGGTGACAGGAAAACTATTGCCATGTAAGAGCCCTCGCCACCACGATACCTTCTGGCCAAAGGATACTTAGATAGGACGATGAATGTTCCACTCAAGGTTAAACATACCTTAGCACCTTGTGATGACTTGAATGTGCAATCATCTAGACACAACACGTCTACAAACAAAATATTCATGCAATAATATAGTTACAATAATAATGTTACCAAAATATAACTGACATGTCTTAAAAGTTGCAGATAACAAAGATTCAACCGTCATGAAGCATTGTTTCAAGGAAAGGAGACGATACAAAGGCCCCTCAACTGGGGCACAATACAACAAAGAGTTCAGTTAAGATAGTCTGGACACGGAAGGATCAAGGATAAGAGAGACGAGGAAAAACCACACCCTCAGCTTGGAGCTCAGTTTCTGCAAAGGCATCATTAATATAATCGATGGCCGATTTTTCAAACTGCGCCTTCATTTGAGCAGGCTGAGCCGCCAAATCCGAAGCAGACTTTTGACGAAGATCTGTCATCTGAGCACTAAGCTGATCGTTAGCTTGCTGGAGAGTAGAGCTGGCAACCGGGCGGGCCGGGGCTGGCCCGTTACGGGTTCTACGGGTTCGGGTTAATACGGGTCGAAACCCGCGGGTGAAAATTCTTCGCGGGTTAGCATTTCTTCAACCCGTACCCGTAACGGGCTGAACTTGCGGGCTCACGGGTTAGCCCGCCCGTATGTCAGATCTGAATTGTCTGACAGAGTATTCATGTTTTCTGGGCAAGACTGCTGCAACCTAACATAACATTCACATAACTCATTTCATATTTAGATTCATTTCAAATTTTCAATCAACAACAGATTCACTAGTGACACTATCAAAATTTAAAAATCTAGTGAAACAAAATGATAAAATTGAAAATCTTAACAAGTAACAACTGTTTAATAGTAATACCATTATACCAGTTACACAGTCAGTCAGTCACAGTTACAATTACACAGTTCAACAAAGAAAAATACCCTTTGAGAATCGATACCGTAGTAACTAGTAATACCATTTTACCATACCATAGATCCTGCACAAAATATATATTGTGGTTAAATCAAAAACTGATAACTGTCCAAAAAAACATCTCCAATCTCTTTTCTATACAAAATTTGGAGACACTGTGATAACTGTCTGTCCAAAAAACAATTTGTCCAAAAAACATTCTCATTTTCCATGTCTATCTTTGAGTTGCTCCAACTAATCATTATTATGAATCTGTAATTCCAAGCAAAAATAAATCAAACAAAAGAAAAGAAACAAGTCAGAATTTGCATATTTACCCCGCTTTATATTGAAGAAGTATGCAACTACGCATACTAATTAGACGCATAAGAACTTACTTCGCCATCCTCCAATTCCTCATCCTCCAATACACCAAGTTCAAATCCTAATACATCTTCTCCAATAAGCCCATTTTCCTCATCCAAATCTTCTTTTCCTACATGGATAAAAACCATCGAAGTTAAATATGAAATTTAGATATTCAACTAAATGCAATATAGGCACTTACCAACTCCAAGGTCCCAATCACGAGTTGTTATCACCGCCTCAGCATTTTCAGGTAATAAGGAACTCCGAAATCGATCAATTACCCTTCCGCCAATACTAAATGCAGATTCTGAAGCGACGGTTGAAATAGGAATTGACAAGATGTCCCCAGCCATTCTTGAAAGAACTGGAAATCGTTGCTCCTGGCCTTTCCAATACATTAGGATGTCGAATGATGGATTCCGTTGACAAGGATGTTTCTCACTAAGATATAGATCTAACTCTGACAAGTCAGATTGCAGATCACCACCACCATTTTCCTGTGCTGCAGCGTATTCCTGCATAAAACAAGAAAGAAGTTAGAAATGAGAGCAAAGTACTAGTTATCTTCTATGAGAACATAAAGTACAAGAACTTCACAAACACACACAGATAAAACACAAAATAATACAAGACCACATGTACGTAATAAATAAGCTTCAAAATTACCTCGTACCACTCACTTCCTTGATGGGCAGAATTCCCATCGGTTTGAGTACCCAAATTCTGAGTTCCAATTCCAGAAGCTCTTGAAAAGATGCAATACTCATTATAAAGTTTTTTCATTTCATCACGCACATCATTAACTTTTCTTTCTAGTACTCTTACATCAGGATACAACTTGGAGTAAGCAAAGTTCAGATAATGAAGTTTATATCTAGGATCTAACACAAGTGCAATAGCCAATATAGGACTCAAGTTTGTCCAATAACTGTTAAATTTTTCTTGCATCTCTTTTACCATCTCCCTAATGTAATCAATATCATTTGTACTTTCTTTTTTGAGTAACACCTGAACTCGACAAACTCCTTCAAAATAAAGATTGGAAGTAGGATACTTACTACCAGAAAATAAAGTCGTGAGATCATAAAATGTCTTGAGAAACTTTGTGACAACTTCAATTTTCTCCCATTCTTCATCAGTTGGACAGTCTTCATAGTCTGGATCCACCTCCTTTAAATGAGCAAAAACAACTCTATAAACAAGACAGCTGTCCAACATGAGATAAGTTGAATTCCACCTGTATAAAACAACACCAAGTGAGTATACTATAAACATTAATACAATCTCTAACTGTATAAGTATAACAAAATAACAGTAGAAACCCACCTTGTGCTCACGTCTTGACGAATACCCCTTCTTGTTCCAGACATTCCTAAAGCTTCAACAATGTCCAAGAATTTTTGTTTTCTTACTTGAGACTTTTTAAGGGACTTCACAGACTTTCTTATCTTAAGCACAGCTGGATCAATCTTCATAAGTCCATCTTTTACGATAAGAGCTAAGATGTGAGCACAACAACGCACATGAAAGTATTTTCCCTTGTTAAACAAGATCTTCTTCGCAACAAGTCTGCTTTGCATAATTCTAGCACAAGCTCCGTTATTTGCAGCGTTATCCAAGGTGATGTTGGATACTTTATCTTCAATTCCCCAATCTTCTATCATCGCAAATAGCATGGCAGAAAGATTTTCACCTATCAAAGAGTGGAATGGGTAAAAGTTAAAACTCCCAATTAAGTAATTCACTTGTATGAGGTGGTGGAAAATCTCAAGACTAAAGCAAATAAGCAATATATAAATATCACATGATAAAATAAAAGATGTCATGAATTAAGTGCTTAACCTGTATGAGGTGGTGGAAGTTCACAAAAATTCAGAAGATACTTCTTTAACTCCCAATTTTGATCAAGATAGTGCACAGTTAAGCTTATATACCCTGTAGTCGTAACAGAAGTCCACATGTCAGATGTTAGACACATCCTACCTGCAAGGATAAGTCAAATACATCAGCAAATATTATGATAATCAATCACTCATACATACAAAAGTAAGAAACAAAACATGTCACCGAAATTTGAAATTCTGGACTGCAACATACCTGGAGCAAGTTTCAACATGTTTCGAATACCTTCTTTTCGTGTTTTATGTCTTTTGATAACATCAGCTTTCCCAGTATTCCTTGATATTGGTTTAGCATCCTCATTTAGATAAGCACATATATCCCTAAATTCTTTCCATTCCACCAACGAAAATGGGACGTTTCTTGCAATGAGTAATGTTGAAAGAAGATCCCGGAACTTCATTTGATCAAATTTGCGTACGCGGGTAGACAGCTGGCCGTTCTTTGCAGATAACATCATCTGCCCTATGTCCTTAGACTGACGCTGAGGACACACATGCCTTCTCATAGATGAGGTTCCGCCTTTGCTGCTTTCATATTTATATCCAAATTGACAAGCCTTACACACTCCCTTCTCTGTTCCATCTTTCTCTTTAACGCGGTCAAAAAAGTCCCAAACATCAGATCTAAGTCAAGATTTCTTTGAATTGTTTCCTTTCTTTCCAATTGAAATAGCTGTAGGTGCACAACCAACAGTTGCAGAGACATTCTCAGAATCTACCATTTCAACATCGTCATCCTCACTACTCATAACATCGTTATACTGTTCTTGTACACTTGACATCCTAGAATAATGGAGCCACAAAGAATAGGTCAGACTCAAAAATCACTACATTACTTTACTTACTTGTAGGAAATAAAAGAAGCAGACTACAATAAGTTAGATGCATTATATTTATGCCTAATGGTGAGCATAAGAACAAGCATTTACTTTCACAAACCCTCACCCTATCATATCTCAATTATAGAAAGCAAGTAAGAACATTTGAAATCAAAAATGTAACATTTGAAAAACTTTCATCTTCCAAATTCACAACAACATGTCAAGTGTCAACATGTCAAGTGTCAAGGAAATAAAATCTTACTTGCTTTTCAGGTGTCTGCGACAGGAACCTTCCTTGGATGCTCACTTGCTGGACTCTCTTTCTATCTTAAGGTACACTGCCAATAAATATTTCGGAATCCTTCTCTTATCCCACTGAATTTGTTCTCAAGTACACTTCCAAAAAAAAAAAAGAATCTTATTTATTGTTAATGGTCCCTTCCCAAATATAATGCGATGAGAAATGAAATGCAAGGTAAAGGTGCTTTCAATGTTTTTATGAGACATATAAGAAGTCTGAAAATGAACATTGGGTTTGGCAAAGAAAAGATCATGTACTACTCCCGGTTAGACATCCATCCTATATTTTTTTTTGTTTAAATACACCTTGAATTGCTCAAACATTTAAAGCTACAGAAAAATTTAAAACTCTCTGCAAATAGAATTCAATCTAGTTAAGGTTATCAGAACTGTAAATCGCATTCACCGCATGATCGTGATGCTACTACAGTCTGGATGCCATGCTTAGCTGCTTACATATCCTATCACAAAAGGCCAATCCTCTTCCTTCTAGTGTTTTCCTTTGTCAGCTGAATTTATTGGCTCCACCGTCATCCATGGATGTTATCCTACATGAACCACCGACAGATAAATGTTCATTGCAGTTTGCAGACATTCATGCTAATTGACAAAACACTTTCTTAATTTTCACCAGTCAGTCAACCATTGACCTTGTCCACTATATGCAAACAATGCTCTTCTGTAGTGTATAATTGAACCTATTCAAATAAGTATCCTTCTAGAATTAGGGAAAAAATAATGATCAATCAAATCCAACACACACAATTCATAGAAAATCATTAAAAAAAAGTTCAACAACAGTACTTAATCAGTATTCAATATTTCAATAAGATCCATCTATGATTCTATAGAATCTATACTAACACAAACCCTCACACATTCAAAAATCGAAATCACTGAGAACTAGAATCATATACTGATATACATATAGTCAAAAACTCAAAATCAGATTAATAAGACCACAAAGGTAGACTGACTGCAAATAGTTAGATTAATAAGACCACAAAATCAGAAAAGTTTTTATATTAACAATCCAAAAAGAAAATAGACTGCAAATTAAAGTAATAATACCTTTTGAGTTTTGATGATTGAGATTCTTTTGTTATCCACAAATCAAAAGAACAAATTCCGCTTGTAGGCTAACGTGAACTGAATCCGATTGATTTATGTTTAATCTCAAGAGTCACGGACTCACGAATCACGATTGATTTAGGTTGCTAAGAAGAAGAAGATGAGAACATTGAGAAGTGACATAGTTCTTCAGACTCTGAGAATTAGAGATTCACAGTTCTTCAGAGTTCACTTCTCAGAGAATTAGAGAAACGAACGAAAGGGAATTATCTAGGTTTTTCTTTTTCTTATACAACGCGTAGAGAAGTTAGAACACGTATAGAGTATAGAAGTTGGGGAGACAGACACGTATAGGACTCATGGGAGGGGCGACGCCACGTGTCTTCACAAGTTACCCAGGGCGGGTTGACGGTCTGAACCCGCGGTTTTGGCGGGACGGGCCGGGTTAACCCGTTTGTGCACGGGCCTGCAATTTACCAACCCTAACCCGGCTTGTTTAGAAACCAGCCGAGCCGGGTTAGGGTTTTTACGGGCCGGGCAGGGTGAACCCGCGGGTTTTGGGCTTGTTTGCCAGCTCTACTGGAGAGCCTCAGCATTGAACTTAGCAGCAACATAAAACTGACGATATATCTCCAGCGAAGATATTTAGCCTTCAAGAAGTTTGATTTTGTCATTTGCACCCACCAGCTGCTCCTGGAGACCTGCGAATACGAAGGGTGTAAGCAATAAGGAGATGTAACAAAAGACACAAAGGATGCGCTGGAATATAAGGACCCTAAGCTACCTCCTGCATGGCTAAGGGATTCTTCTAAACTATGCTGAGCCTCAGCAAGATCCACCTCAGCGGACTCGAGATCCTCCACCAGGGTATCACATTCAGTTCGGAGGTCACAAACATCAATCCGGAGCGAAGCATCCTCAGAGGATAAAACTTGGTAAACATTCTCTAACTCTTCCAACTTCCTAACTAAGGATGCATGGGACATGGAAGATGATGCGGAGCCTTCCTCGAAAAGTCTATTCTTAAGAGAACAGACATCAGAAGATAAAACGTTACACTCTGCAGTAACCTTAGCTAACCGCATGATATTACTTGCGGATGATTTCTTGGGCTGAAAGACGTCTCTCAGCTAAGGCAATATCCTTCTTTTGCTTTAAAATGAGACTATCCTTCCAATTAAGGGCTTCGTCACATTCTTTACGCAGCAAAGTCATATGCTTCACTAAATCCGCGTTATGAGCAAATTCAAGAGAAAGTTGGGCCTCATTATGAACAATTACGTTCATCAACCTGTCAGACTTCTTCAATAGCATCTCCGATATAATATTCCTTTGAAATAATAAATTTTCTTGGTCCCAATCCTATTTTATGAAGGTTGTTATTGGGGCGTCACACTCCTTTAGAAGGGCGTCACTTGGATATCTGGTGACCAAAAATCTGGTTAAGGGATACTTTTGATTCAATAGCAATTTTTCCAAAATGACCCTTCAATTAAAACTAATAAAAACAGATGAGGAAGAAGCAAACTGATCCTAGTGATGGTAATCAACATCTCAATCAACCTCAACTCATTCCACCGATTCAATCAATTGAAGAATGAATTTTTCAAACTCCTCAACAACAACCCATGGTGTATGTAAGGTAATAATCGAACAAACCCATCTTTTTTGTACTCATTTTTGTGCTTAAATCAAATGAAATCAAAGTAAAATTAGGATTTTATTTACTTTCTGCTAGTGTTACGCCTGGGTACGGTACTAGATTTTTCAATCGTAATTTAGTTTTTGAAGAACTTACACCTAGGTTTAGTTCAATTCAAGCGTAAACTTTGATTTGCATGTCGTTCAGTCTAGGTTTAGTTGATTTCCAGGCGTAATTCCAATTTACGCCTAGGTTTAGTTGATATCCAGGCGTAATTCCAATTTTACGCCTAGGTTTAGTTGATTTCCAGGCGTAATTCCAATTTTACGCCTAGGTTTAGTTGATTTCCAAACGTAATTCCAATTTTACGCCTAGGTTTGCTATATGTCCAACCTAGGCGTAATTAATTAAACTAAATTAAAATTAACCAAACAAGGGTTGTTTGGTCATCACAAAATTATATAAGATAAGGGGTTTTTTATATTATTTATGGGTGACCCGTTTTTGTCTTATTAGGTGACGCCCCTCTAAAGGAGTGTGACGCCCCAATAACAGCCTTATATTTTATAGAAGTTATGATGTATACATATATATTGCCATTTTGTAGCATTATTTGTACTTCAGTGGTATTCCATCATAGAAGTTATGATGTATACATATATATTGCCATTTTGTAGCATTATTTGTACTTCGGTGGTATTCCATCATAGAAGTTATGTTGTATACATATATATTACCATCTTGTAGCATTATTTGTACTTCGGTGGTATTCCATCATAATATGGATCTCGTTTTTCTTTTTTACTGATATTTTCCCTACATCTACGTATGCTCACCTAGGAATGGTGTAATAACTTCAAACCCGATCATGAGTTGGCACAGTGTGACAGATGTAGGAAATGGAGGATACTGAAGTCTGATTTTGACATCAAAACATTACCCAAAGAATGGTATCTATCTTTTCTTCATTTCACAATAATTTCACACATTGTTTTGATTTTTACGGAAGTAGACATTTTCTAAAAAGTCTTTACATTTTTCTTCAATTTTATGTTGAATGTTACTAAAAGACTTGTCATACGTAGGTTTTGTTATATGCGGGCTTACAGTGGAATATGTGAAACTCCTGAAGAAGAAGTTGTTGGTCATGCAACTTCCTCGGTTGGTGGAAATCGACCAAGATTTTATGGGCCCTGGGATAGAATCAACATATGTTGACCTAAAAAGACTTGTCATATGTAGGTTTTGGAATATATGATTCTCTTGGAGCCTTTGCTGAAGCAGAAGATGTTGATGTTCCTGATGTTGCTTGTGCTCCATCATGTTGATGCTCTCTTTTAGATATTATGAGTTCAAGTTTTAAGATTTTTAAGACTTTTGGTGGTCTAAGTTTCAAGTTTTGGACTTTCTTTTGGATGGTGTAAGGTTTATTTACTGGATGATCATGGTTTTGAACTTAAATACACTTAAGAGTATTTTAATTATAATTATGTGTATAATATGTTTATTGTAAAACAAGTTTATGCATGCTCAAAATTCGGTTTTGCAATTATGGGTAAATAATCGATCCTATACGACTTCTGACATAAACCGACTGTTGAGGTTCTATCATGAAACCGGTTTAAGCAGGGTCATTATAATCCGATTTTATAATGATTCTTCATGCCTTCAAATTATTAGTTTTATGTATTTTTTCTTGTGAAAATTGGATTACATGTGTAAATATATAAACCGATTAATGTCGTTGAAAATTCAAATTTTGCATAATTGGTTTATGTTACCAATTCTAGATGGCATGAAAGGAAAATCGGTTTTTATGGACATTTGAGAAGACCGACTGTTCTAGACGTTGGGGTCTTTCTCTATATATAGAGACCTTATCCTTGGACCTGATATGCCCCAAAATTTCTCATTCTATTCCCCTCACTCCATATACTCCACAACTACTCAGTTCATACTTCCACATACAAGAAATGACATCGTTTGATTCTGTGGGAGATTTGGCAATCACCATAGGAACCGAACAGAGAATATATATATATTTGTATTATCTCTCAGTATCTTCTACTGGCTAACTTAGACAGGCAATATTTCCCTAAACGGCGAGATGATTTCCGTAATCTATTCAGTTTTCATTTTTGAGTATGTGTTTCTCACTGTCTAGGTTTCTATCAAAGTCGAGGCAAGCTCTAATTTATTTTAGATGTTTTGTTGTGGAAATTTATGAAACTCAAAGTATCTGGCTTGTTCAGATGGATATAAGTACTCGAAAGGATATCTTTACAGATTATAATGAATACAGTACTAAAAAATGTCCAGACATAGTCGTGCTCATTTTGTAGTATTCCCCTATTTAAATTGGACTAATTTTTCACTATTTTGCTCATTTTGTAGTATACACCGGCTATACGAGGTATAATACACTTAATATTGTAATTGAATAAATTATGTCAAGGAAATATGTTTCCATTTGTCATGTTAGTAGTTGTAATTCAATTACTTTTCAAAGACATGATATAGAATTTTTAAATTTGATTCTTACTTGTATTTATGCTGAAGATAATGAAATGCTCCTTAAAATTCCTGATGTGACTGAAATTAGAAGTACAATTGCTCAAATGCCTTCATGGAAAGCACCAGGCCCTGATGGATTCCAAATTGGCTTTTATAAACATAATCGGGACATAGTTGAATCTGATATTGTTTCTGTGGTTCAAATTATTTTTACATGTCACAGTTTGGACCCTAGATTTAATTCCACATATCAGACTTTAATTCCCAAAGTGGAGTGCCTGCTACTCCATCTGATTTTCGTCCCATTAGCTTATGTAATTCAACGTATAAGGTTATTTCTAAGCTTATGGTGAATCGTATGAAGCCAATCAGATCTAAAATAGTTTCACCATTCCAAGCTGCTTTTGTGCCGGGTAGACATATTCAAGATAACATAGTTATAGCCCACGAGCTATTAGATACCATGAAAAATAAGAAAAATAGATATGGTGTTGTAGCTATCAAATTAGACATGTCTAAGGCTTTCGATAGACTCGAACGAAATTTTCTCATTGATGTTTTATCGAAATTAGGTTCTGCTAAAGAATGGTGTGATATGGTGTTACAATGCATTAGTACCCCGAATATCTCTATACTTCTAAATGGAACACCTTGCTCTTATTTTTAGGCATCAAGGGGCCTTCTTCAAGGTGATTGTTTGTCCCCGTATTTGTTTATTATTTGTATGGAGGCACTGTCTAGGCTTTTTCTACATGTTGAACGTGCCAAGTTGCTTCATGGTGTTAATCCTGCTAGATATGGACCATCTATCTCACATCTTTTTCACAGACGATGTCATCTTATTTTTGAAAGCTAAATCATCTGAACTTAGGTATGCTCAAGACATTGTTTTGAGGTTCAGTCGCGCTTCTGGTCAGGTAATCAATCCTATCAAAAGTGTTATAGCTTTTAGCAAAAAACATTTCTAGGACTAGACAAACTGAGATAGCTAACATGTTACAATTGGACACTATGAAGCTTACTGATATATATTTAGGGGTTCCTTTGTTTCTCAATAGATCTAAGGTTTTGTGTTTTAAACCTTTAGTAGATCAAATGCAGAAACATCTAGATGGTTCGCAAAAAAAACTCATACCTCAATCTGGCAAAGCAATCCAAATACAATCTGTTTTGAATTCAGTTGCTTCTTATCAGATGACATGTTTCCCAATTTCGGACTCTATTTTAAAACAACTAGATACACTGCAGCGGGGTTTAAACCCTAAAGCATGGAAAGGTTTGTGCCTTCCTAAAATACATGGTGGTATGGGTTTTACAAATCTCCGTAAATTCAATCTAGCTATGCTTACAAAAATGGTATGGAGGCTGGTTACTCAACCTCAGGATTTATGTTCTCAAGTTTTAAAAAATCCAAATGTTTTCCAAAGCATGAACCGTTACATTTTTCTAGGAAGAAGGGTACTTGGGTTTGGAATGGTATAACTCGAGGTTTAGAAATAGTTAGGAAATATCATATATGGGAAGTGGCTCATGGTCAGGATATAAGTATTTGGAAGGATAATTGGGTAAATATGAAGTCACAACATGTCGTTAGGACAACTGAGTATCATCTGCAAGATTATACTCAGGTTTCTCAGCTTATAGATCCTTACTCAAAGCAATGGGACGAGGCTGCTCTAGCAGAGTTATTTACCCCTACACAAATAACAGAAACTCAGTCCATTAAAATCCCCTACTCTGGGGATGACTGTATTAGATGGTCTCTTACTCAATCGGGTAATTTCTCTACTAAATCTGTGTATAAAATGTTGGTAGCTAATCAATGTTCTGCTACTGTTGCACAACAGAAACAATGGCTCAAGCTATGGCACATGAATATTTTACCTAAATTTGGATTGTTTATTTGGAAGTGTCTTCAAAATATTCTACCTTTAAAAATACATTTGTTTCAACTCAATATTATGGAGAATGACCTTTGTCTGCTTTTTTGTTTATATCCAGAAACTTTTGATCACTTGTTTTTTCATTGTGATTTTGCTAGAGCCATATGGTTTCAATTATGCCCACAAGTTTTTGCTACTGTTCACCAATTTACTTCTCTCAGGGACTGGATTTTGCATTGGTTTGATATTAAGATTAACTCTGATGCTCAAAAATTATTTAGTATTTATATAGTTATACTGTGGAAAATTTGGAAAGCACGCTGTAGTGTTAGCATGGAAAACAAGCGACAATGTCCTGTCGTAACTATCCATCAAATCCAGATTTGTTAGAGTCCCTGACTCAAACACATAGGCTTTATTTGAGTCTTCAGAAACCTTTTCTTGCTACTGAAACTACCTCTAATAAGCATCGCTTTCATTATTCAATGGTGCATCAATACCCTGACACTTGTTTAATGTTTGTGGATGCTTCCTTGGGGAAATGGTCTTCTTCTGCAGGATGTGGGATCGTCTTCTATAGAGCCAATGGTCGATTTGCAGCTGCCAGATGCTGGCATACACGTGCAAAATCAATTCTAGAAGCTGAAGTTCAAGCACTGTTGACGGCTGCTGAATGGGCTCAAGATATGCATGCTCAGAACATCATTTTCATCTTCGACAATCTTGCGCTTGTTAATGCCATCAATGGTGATCTTTCCAATATCCCTTGGACACTCTTCTCTTATGTTCAAGACTGTAAAAACGGTTTAACTTTGTTAGGTAGTTCACTATGTAAATATGTTCCGCATAAAATGAATGAAGCAGCAGATATTTTGGCTAAGCTAGCTAGGAAATCCCATGTCATTAGTGTTTGGGATAACACACCCCCTGTATGTATTTCAGAAAAGTTGCTTCCTATTTTGTAATCTCTGTACTTTTTACAAAAACAACTTAGGTCACCATGACCTGCTTTTCCTTTTTCTTTATAATTGAGCTCAAAGGCTTGGCCTATGAATAGTTGCAATGACCCGTTCCTCTACCGATATTGTTCCCACTTAGCCACTGCGGTCATCCAACAGTGTGAGGTTTTCAACGGGCATTGCTGCGGTTATCCAGCAACAACTTCCCACGAGGTCATCCATACCTGGATTACTCAAATCCGAGCACGTTTAGCTGCAGAGTTTTTCTGCCAACTCTGGAGCCAATGGTGCTGAAAATGCCTCGGTATAATATAGACGTTCCTTGCCTCTTGTGAGACCAGTATTTAGCTCAACGACCTAGCATACTCACCTACCCGAGCACAAAAAAACCGCCATAGCTGTATCCCAACTAACACCGATATTGTTCGCACTTACCAACTATTGTTATCCAGCAGTGTTGGATTTTTAACGACACTACTGCGGTTATCCAGCAACAGCTTCCCGAGAGGTCACCCATCAAGTGACTACTCTCGTCCGAGCACGCTTAACTGAGAAGTTTCTCCCACAACTCAGTCAAGTGAACCCATCAAGTATCAGTATAACGTAGACGTTTCTTGCCTCATGTGAGACCAGTATCTAGCTCAACGGCCTAGTATACTCACCCACCCGAGCACAAAAGAATCGCACATAGTTGTGTCCCAACTAACATGTGACGCCCCAGTTACTAAACCCGCTTAGCTACAAGATTACAACTTAATTGAAGCATCAAGTCTAAATTATCGATAAAACAGATCAAATAAACCCCATACCCTGTGGTACATTTTAAATGAAAATCTCTCAAGTGGTATGAATACATGAATGTGTTATTGTACAGATAAACAAGGAATACATATACATAAAGATACGTAACGTTCTAAATCCGCTAAAGCTTTAAACTACGGAAACGTATATCCTCAAGCGCGCCATTTCTTTTGATAACTGAAAAACACTGAAGTGGGAACGAGTGAGCACATCATCCCGAAAGGGGTGCCCAGTGGAAACATATAATTCTCAGGTAATCACTAATATGCTTCTCAGTCCTAGAATAACAGTAACAATATTGAAATTACATGAGTATTACATTTGGAATCTCCATTAATGGGTTTTTTGGTAGAGCTCTAGATCTAGTTTTTAGGTGATGGAGGAAGAAGATGGTGTGCCTCTCTTTTACAATTATGTGTATCATGTTTCTCTCTCTTGGACTTTTTTCTTTTTATAGGTGTTTACATAGTGGATGACAGCTAATAAAGCCCTTATTTTTGGATCTGGAAGCGCGGCTTTATTGATATTGGAGCGCGGCTCTATTGATTTTGCCTCACACTCCTGATGTTAATAATGACGTGCACTTTTGAAATGTATAAATGACGCGCACCAAGGAAGTGTATAAATAACACACACCAAGGAAATGTATAAATGACGCGCAGCCTTGAATCCATGAGTGAAACTACCAAGTAGTCTCTTTTTTTCTTTTTCTTTTTTTCAATTGATTCTATTTATGTATTTGCTAATGGGGGTGAGAAAACAAACCCAAACTCACTTATTGTTATATCCTTATAATTGATCTGCAGTACTAAGAGGAAGAGATAAAGCCGATGTTCCAATTCTCGCAAAAGAAAAAAAAAAACTTGAAAAGTACAGAAAAGAAAACACAAAGTCCTCCAGTCCAGGACCTGAGGAATAGTTAGGCTGGGAGAAACATTACAATTCAGGTGCAGAGTTGCAGTATTATCATCCCTAATGGATGCTGCATAATTAGAAGCAATAGTAACAAGTTTTGGCTGCCATTTAAACCCTAGGGGATTACAATTAAAAACTCTGGAATAAGTAAATAAGTCTAACAGTTCAAGACTATCGTCAATCAACTCGGTGTTTGTTGATTCTGCTGCGAATCCTTCTTCATTAGAGTTTTCTTGCTATTTGTATGTTGCAAGTTCTATGTTCCAGAGAATCTATGTTGCATGTTATCTTTACTTCAACAAGGACCTGTCCTCCTTCATCTGTAAGAATAATTGCCACAATTGCAGTTGTTAGGTGGAATTGTATCAAAATCATGGGCAGTATCTATCCTACAATGTAGGCCAAACCACACAGCCTTGCTGAAGGGACACACAATCAGGCAGTGGATGTCAGTTTCAACATTATCATTACACATTTTGCATATAGCATTTCCATACAAATACGAGGGATGACTTCAAATTTCCATATACGTTTCTATACTGGGTTAATTGGCAGGTTTTCCTGGCCACAGGGCAGGTGGTTGTAGACAGTCTTAACAGTGAAGTTGCCATCCTTGTTGAGTGGCGAAATCAGTTTATCCTGCTGGATGCTATTTTGGGAGAGGTCAATGTTGGTGATGTTTTCGACAATGGCCGGGGGAAGGATTTGGTTCAGAAAATCTAGATTCCAGTTCCTAGTGTAGGGATCTAGGATCGATTTTGCTCACCTTAGTGACACTATTTATCACGACAGGTTTAAACTTGTGATAAATGAAGTACATAAATACAAACGTTACCTTGGCATTGGATCATCAATTTGAATCATGTACTCGCCATCTACCTCTTTTTCTTCTTTTTCTTTACATGATCCTAGGTACGGGAAATCAGGGCAAAACCAATTTTTGGGTAGATAATTTTTGTCTACAGATGGGTGCAGCCTCCTCCACTTTCCGCACTTATCGCAGTGCACCCATTCAAATAGAGGGTCATCGGATCTGGTCGGAGTGTTATTCATTTCCTGCAAAACAAATATCAATATTAAACAGCCATGGTAATCCCATATTTCACCACTTACCTCACACTCCCATAAATCCCATAAAAGATGACACTTGCAGACAATACATCTAAAAACCACATTCACCCCTCTCCTTAAAATGACATCTGTAGTCACTTAAAGCGTCCAGATCTGAGCGGAGGTTCTAGGATGCACATACCCCCCGTCCATATCATCATTCAATGCCAATTAATCTTAGGATATCTGTTTCTAATCTTATCAAAAGCACCAGCCATATTAAACTATCCTTTACAGTTATAGTCCAGATATTTTATCCTTGTCACCAGTGGGACAAGGCAGGTTTCCACTACCTAACTGAACAGAATTCAGAGCATTCATGATCTCACCATTATCTAAAAATTGAAATCACTAACCTTAATTGAGTTATCAGCATCACAATCAATCCCAGAAAAACACTTGACATGTAAATGTCTTACTATGGTCTATGAATTATTGAATCATATTTGAATCTAAGCTTTTCACCAGAAAAGGAAAAAATAATAGAAATTACCTCCGGGGTTAAGTTTCGTGCCGCATAATTGTTATAAGATCTTTCTAAGCTCTCCTCCAACTGATCGTAAGCATAGCAGTGGCGGAATTGTTGTTTAGATTGCAGTATATGTATATTCTGCTTAGGCTGCAAAAAAATGGAGATTAGCTGCCACTTGCATAAACAATTTGGCAAAGAACACCAATTATCAAAATCTATTACCATGAAGTGCGAGACTTCAACAGCGCCAATCACTCCTCGACTGCAGCCACTTTGCATATTCCCCACCTTTTTATGAGCCTAGTAAGCACAGATTCAGTCAACAACAACACTAATAGCAGCAATCAGATTCAGATCAAATACGATTTTGGTTGTATAATAAGACCATGTACTCAACCCCTCAATCACCCTGACCCTACAATATTTGATACTTTGCTTTGTCAAAAGGTTATCAACAGACTAATAAGCAAGTCATTGGGATTGTTTGTGACAGTACTGATGGGACATTTAAGAACAAGATTTCTAAACAATAAACAATCTCATTATTATCATCGGTCACGTATACAGTTATAATATAAACAACTCACCTCGATTAATCTTCCATTCCAGTATATCAGCACACCACAGTTGTTTTCTACACAATCTGTCTCAGAAAATCCAAACGTAACCTGTATCTGACTTCCCATCACCAAGTCATCCATCGTTTCCTTTCTTGTTAAACTGTTTTCCCAAGAGAAATTGAGAACATAGAGCCCTTGAATGGATATATTCATTGTTGATTCTCTATACAAGAACTTCAAGAATGATGTAAGTGAGCAATCGGGACGGCTAGAACTGTTGCTGCAGATCACAATGTCACTTTCAATCCATCGCAGAGCATCTTCTCCTGTCACTCTATCTTTGGCGAAATTCCAAATAAGAATACGTGTACCGCTTCCATTACCGAACTTCTCAAATAATCCTCCCAAAGAGAACTCATCAAACGGGGTATGATCTTTTAAGAGATTCAGACTCTTCTCACTAGCCGTTTTAGGGTGTAAACTCTCATCCAATACCATTGCCTGCTCAGATCTCCAAAAGCCTAAAAGTGGAATTTCAATGAACTGCATAATACATTATCCACAGCGGTTCAGAGACAAACAATATAAGACAGTCGTTTGCTTATAAAATAACTAAATAAGGTATAAGACAATGGAAATACCTCCTTGTTATCTCGGTTTAGCGATTGGGACAGGAAACCGATGCTTCTTGATCCACTTGTTTGACTAATTACTAATATATTGAGACCAAGTGACAATGCAGCTTCCTACACAATAAAGATCCATATTTAGAACTATCAGAAAATAGCTTGTTAAGCAAAAAGTTAAAGAAGCAAAAGATTAACTCACCTTAAAAGATTTACCAAAGAATTTGTTGTATTATCTTGAGCTGGTACTGGGACGTTCGTAAAAGATAACATTTCTTTTAACCTAGGGAATGTCATACCAACCCCATCATCCAAAAATGATAGGACTGGAATATCTGTTCCATTTTTAGCTTCATAAAAGAGGCGACTGAAATGTTAACTCTGCATATCAATAAAAAAAACACAAACTTCCTTAACAATCGAACGTGGAGAAAAATTTGTTTCTATAGGATATTAAATTACCTTGTCGCTGAAGCATCTCTTGAGTTGTCGACAATGTGAGCAAAAGCTCCAAGTAACTCCGCACCGGAGTATGTTTTTCCTAATAACAGCAAATGCTCCAAGTCTACAAATACAAGTGTTAGATACAATAAGTGGGAAAAACAGAAAAAGGATTAGTTACTCGTAAATAAATGCATACCTGCATTGTTATAAGTGTTGTCCCAAAAGTAGGGGTCAGAAATTTGATAATAAACTAGGAGTGACATCCCACCATCAGGATTAGCTTTTATACACAATCTAATATATCCAACATCCGAAATAGCAGTCTTACGCCGCACTCCTTCCAGGAACAAAGGATAAGAAAGACTGGTCGTAACTGGAACCATCGTGAATTGGTGCGCATACTCAGGCCTAAACCCTCGCTCTACAGTTACATGGCGAGGTCTACACCAGAAACATAATGTATGTTTAGATACCGGAAGATGATCACATAAGAGAAAGAAGAAAGAAGGTGTAAAAGACTGGCAGAAGAAGAAACGTCTACGAGCAGTTGGCAAAATGAGTTAATAAAACAGTTTTCGGGTGTTTAAATAGTATCTTAGGTTTTGAAACAGTAAAATAGACATCTGAGCAAAATATCAAGCACAGAGCCTATATGTGAGACGCAAATATCAGGGCGCGCCCCAAAATAATTTCTGATTCATTGTCTAGAGGTAAAAACAGTAAAGAAACTACACTGCGAAGCATAAATTATTGAAAATGATTATCACGCAGGAACAAAGAAAAAACAGTGTCAACTTTACTTACACTCTCACAGGAGCACCAACACAATTCATTGTGCCTAAGTGTAGCCCTTTGAACGACAGCTGTACCACATTTCCTGCCACAGAGAATCAACAAATTCCGTCAACAACCCAAAACAAAATTCCAAGACGTAAAGACTTACATGAATAATACTACCTCCATTCCATGACTTTCACTTCCCGAAGCAAAGGGAGTATAAAACAAAGCAATAAGCAAGTTTAGTTTGATCTATGTTTATCTCTTTTTGAAGAGATGCAATTACATAGGCAGAGATAGTTATGTGTAAGCAGTTGAGTACACACTTAGGGTCATCATAAAGTGCTGGATGCACATATTTTTGAGGATCTATCCTATCTTGATACACATACGTAAAGAGTTCAGTAATTGAATAAACCGAAATTTGGCCAACGCTTGATTGTAATTCTACCAAAAAGTTTAAACTTAGCATTTTATTTGCAACTGAGTGTAAATCTTTAGTGATACTTTTAACAAATTTACAATGAAAGAATGCATTATACATCCATTCTATTTATTTAAAAATATAAAGACAAAAGAATTTTGGTATTGGAATGGAACACTGGTGCCGCATTGATACTTTTAGGCTGTCAATTTATCTTGTGATATACAAATATCATATCCAACAAGATACTAGGGGCAATGGTCCCATGGAAATTGACATCTAAAACCACAAAATGAAGTGGTACTATAAGTACAAGTCCAAACGAGTCGGATTGTTGCGTAATACCAGGTTATGTTCAGCCTAATAACAGAAAATGTTAATGGTTACTTATGCAGCACAGTAGTGATTCCATTCATTATTCTATTCCTACTTACTCAGCATAATACCATCAAGTCAAAAAATTTACCCAATTGAAAAATAAAAAATATACTACAAACCCTAAATGTTGTTCTGAAAATTTGTTATTAGGATTGAAAATCCCCATCCAATCATAACAACATAACCCTGAATTCAAGAGGTTCTTAAGTTTTTCCATTAAATAATCAAGAACTCGTTGTGAATCCACGATTTCAGAAACATAAAGAATACTGGTAAGTGTTAACCCTAAATTTTCAGGAGTAATAGGTGTTCTTGTGAAAATTTGATTTTAGAGATTGAAAATCCCCATCATATCAGAAGAACCTAAACCTAGATTCACGAAGTCCACAAGTTTTTGAAAATGAAAGATCTACTTAAGAATCAATAACTCGTCACGAATCCAATTTAGGGCTTTTTTTTCCCCTTCAAATCATACTCAAAACTTTAAAATCAAAACCTAATTAATATTGTAGATGATTACCTGCCATATCTTTAACTGGTAATCTTCAATGAAACTAAACCTCGATCTCGATCCGATTTCTCGATTGTTCTCTCTCGGTTTCTCTCTCAGGTTTTGGCAGAATGTTGGGGTTTTGAAAGAGTCTTGGGAGGGAATGAAACAAGTAAAGGAATTCACCTTGACAGTATATAGGCAGCGGAAACGATTTTTGACACGGGGCCAACCCCAGACCAAATTTTTTACTTTTACCACCGTGCCTAGTTTACCAGCTCAACCCAAGGCTGGTTTACGGTCAAACCTCATAAATAAATGTTCAGCCAAATGAATAATTTTCCCCCGTCCTGATTTAGGTGAAGAGACTAAATGCATAATCTCACTTAGCGCATTAATAAATAAATTTTTTTATTTCCTCGCCATAGTTTACTAGTTTATTTGGTTTTTCACACAGATTAAGAAATGTAGAGAGTAGAATTTTTTTTCAAAATTACTTCAAGTTAGTAGTTAAGATACATAGTTTTTATATATCTAGTTTTCTGGTCTTTACTTGAAGATTTCAAAACAAAAGAAAATAAAGGATATAGAGAGAGAGGAGAATTTAACATTGTGTATAGGAAATAGAATTACACAATTCTCAATACTATGACCTGATTCCAACATAAGGGTAAATTGGGATAAAATGTGGAAAAATATGAAACTTGGCAAGTGATTTAGGACAAAAAAATCCCCAATTTTGGCAAGTAAACCAGGTCGGAGGGAGTATATTAAGCTCTAAAACACCAAGGTGATATTCTTTCAGTGTCAAAAACACCGCCATATTATTTGGAAGGCGTAGTTAGGAGATGTCTCCACAAATTGGGGGATACCCAAAGTTAAATTGGGTTGTATTTTGGTTAAGGGGTCCTTATTTCTAGGTGTGAAATAACCATATTATCCTTATCCTGATAAAAATTAAAAAAAAAAAAACTAAAAACTATTTTTTAGTATCTCCCCTTCACTTTTCTTCTCCATCAAAAAAATCAAACGAATCATAATGATGAACTTTGATTTAGGTTATCAAAAAAAAATCATTTTGAGTAGCGAAGCAAATTATGATAATCAAAATGATTTGAATCAAAACCATTTGCCTTAAAAAAAAAAGTCGAAACTGTATTTAAATAATAAAAAACAAATTTGAGTTTCAGTAGTAGGTTAACACTCGGTATTGTTTTGTTGGATGAATACATTACTGTCGATATTGTTTTTTCTGATGAATACAATGCCAACAGTTCAGTCGGTATTGTTTTGTCGGATTAATATAATAGCGACAGTGGCTCTGTAATTGCAAAATTTGATTGACTTAGTATTTGAATTGGGATTTGGTTTGGGGTTTTTCATAGACGAAAGTTTGATTGTCTACAAAAGGTTGCAATTAGGAGTCATAAAATCATTTAAGCATCTTCTCATATCACACAAATCTTCCAAAATCCTTCTTCTTTTTCGTCTAATCAAAATATATAATTTGAAGTACCCCCAAACACATTTGGATAAGGGGTACTTCAGTTACTTAATTATGTTGTTGTTTTTTGTATCCTTCAATCGGTGCAGCTACGATGTGATCGGGTCACATACTTCAAGTATGTCGCCACTCTTTAAATACTGATACGTCGTATAAAGTAGTAAAAAGCTTGAAAACTGTTTTACTACCTAACTGTTTACCTTTTTAGTTTTCTTTAACTTCCTAATTTTTCTCAAAAAGTAGAATAATTAAGGGAAATTGGAGGGCAGGTTTTTTAGTTAAATAAGTGTCAAGAAATAATTTTTGTATGTGGCCCGACTACATCTTAGTCGGGGCGCCCCCAATTGTGCCTTCACTATTTGGACTTAATGAAAACCATACCCAATAAAAATGTAACAAAAAACCCATATCAACTTAAACTTAGATTTTATCAGATTTTATAATTCCAACCTGTCCTTACCCATATATATACCCGATCTTTAAAATCGAAATTTTGGCAAAAACATAATAGAAATTATGGAGATTGAATTTACGGAGAGGATTCAAGATTTTTCCTACCAGAATCTTCCTATATTTGGATTTTAGGGTTCATTTACGGGTAAAGGCAAAAAAAAAATTAAAAAAAAAAGTCCTTAAAGGCTCTATGGAAACAAAAATAAATGATTACTTAATTTCGTACAAAAACATATACATATTAGACCAAAATATTTCATCCATTCAACAATATAAAATATACACAAAGTTGATCGTTTTTTCCTTCCACTAAAACTAAAATGCATCCTTTGTTAACATTTTGTAATGCATGTACAACTTTTAAAATATTTTGTTCTGTGTTGTAAAAAGTAATTGTTTATTACGATTGCTGCTTGAAAAACCTCAGTTGATATGTCGATAATATGTACATGGTTAAGGATCATTCTCATCATTTAATTCTTATCATTTATAATAGACTCATTATTTCTGCACAGGTAATTGATTCCATTATTGTACCATTCCCGTTGAGATCGATGGTTCAATTGTTGTTTGACTTCTATTACAATTTTATATAGCATAATAAGATCAAAAAATTCTCTCTAAATGAATAAATATGTATTTATTGATAAATAAATGATCTTGCTAAACAAATATATTTTTCTGTTCTCAAGATTATTGATTTATCGAGGCTAGACCGTATATTATAGTTTTTATCTAATTTTTCCTGACCAATATGATTCATTGGAAAACAAAGATAAAATAATTCACTCCTTCGTATATTTTTTATTCGATCCATTTAATGTGGATGTGGGCGATGCTCAGCGCTCTAGGTTTTGTCTTCCCGTGACTGTTCTCTGAAAATAGAGTCGAATTCGATAAAAATGTTCGGTTCAAAGCCCGATCTCAAAATTTCAGTGAAGGAGGGCCAGACTGGGCAATTCCATTTTGGTTCATGCGTGCATAGATAGCATCTTAGCAATTTGGGATACACATGTCATCTATGGGCGTTGTGGAGGGATACGAAGTCGTCGGTGGTCCAATAAGTGAGGTCGTCGATCCACGTTATCCAGGTGGAAGCTTCGACCTTAGCGCGAGTTTGGTATTGTTGTAAGTTTTATAAAAGCGTTTTTCTATTGTGTTACACGTTTGGTAAACTATATTATGTAAAGTGATGTTAAACCAATAAACTGCCAATTCTGCTTGGTAAATTGTTATGTTAAAGTGCTTATGGTGTGGCTGATGACGAAAATACACATGGTTTAAAAATTATTTTTAAATGACATCCATTAATATTAATTAGCGTGTTTTTTGAATATTCTTTAAATAGATATGAAATTTAAAAACAATTTAAGTTTATTATTATCATTGTTGTTTATTATTATATTAGGATATGATCCGTGCCGTAATGATCCGGATTTCAATCTTTTGCTGAAAATTATGATAAGCTCTTATGGAGACTCAAAGGTTTTCCACATTTTCCATTAACATGTGCCGTATTTTCCACAGGTTATTTAATTTTGTTGTTAGTAACAGAGATTTCCGATTTACTGTGTCAAAACAAAAAAAACAGTGATTTCCGATTAGCTAGATGGGACCTGCATGTTTTCTTGTTGTTGACATGTGCTTGTTCGGATGGGAATTTTTAGCTCATGAAAACTGTAATAAATTTCATGCGCAAAAGTTGTATACTGCTTTTAAATGACGAAGCCATTACTTCAAAACTGTAACAAATTTATAACTGAAGAAAAATCTAGAGAGAACAAAGAAAAAGAAAAAGGTAGTCATCTAGGATGAAGAGAGGAACAGAGTCACAACAACGCTCAAATCTCAGCAAATAATCTGTACTCATTTTCCTGTCTCCTCCCAAGTTATGGTAGGTTCCATACGTCAACCATCCCGCCAGTTAATGACTCTTTTCATATTTAAAGTTTGTTCCCTTCTAACCTTTCTGCATGAAGTGCATAAATTGAATCTGACAACATTTGTAAGCCTCCGCTTCAAAGTTGAATTCTTGAAAGATTCAAAAGTGGTCTGCCAAACACCCTCAGAAGAGTGTACCCAAATGCCATCTCAAGCCACCTTTTACATCATAATTTTACCAAATCATATTGTAAGAAACATTAAAATGGGTCTAATGGGTCTTCTTGATCTTCTGTAATTTCCCCATATATTTTGACATTTGATGTATGATTTTGAATTCGCTTGTCAGAAACATTATCAGAGTATCACTCCTTCAGTTGGTAGAGATACAAAATTTGGACTCTACCAATAAGGGCTTCCACGTATGAATCCCGAAGTTCTGTAAAGACTGGTTCTCTGACCTTAGCTAAAGCGGTTTTTGCATCTGGCATGTTTCTCTCGTTGAGTGAGCAAATTTCCATGAAGAAATCTACCAATTCTAACTATGCATGTTTTCTTTAGTGTTGCTCCTGCCTCTCCCATATCCATTGCGCTTCTAACATTTACAAAAGAAGTTAGTAGCTCGGCCCGTACATTACAATTATGGACACGCACGGATTGTTCTTTGTGTAACCGCTGGCGCCAAGGGAGTTGCAACCCAATGCCAATATTGCCAATCGTTCTCCACAGTGTTTTCACTCAATGGACTTGTAACCATGAAAAGGTTGCTTTCGAAATGAATCAGCAAGGATCTGAAATATAGAACAGTTGACAATCCGCAATCAAATATTAGAGACACAATCCATAATCAAAACTTTAAGTTCAACAAACATACTGGAATATAAAACAGTTGAAGTAACCTGGACTAATATATCCAAAATTGAGAGTGGAGGAACAACAGATCCATATTGTGCTCAGTACGGTTGTCCCTACTCATATTCCTCAATAACTCAAAATTACAGGTTAAATATAAGATTATAAAACATTTACCCGTTGCATTAGAGATGCTCTAATATTAAAAAAAAAATCCTCATTTTGGTACTGATCAGTCTTCATCAGTACCATCAAGTTTTCAGTAAGCCATATCGTTGAGACATGGGTTACTAATAAGAAACTATGTTGGGTCGCAGTTCACAATCATAAGGGTAGACCTGGTTGCGATTCCCTTGGCGCCGGCGGTTACTCTAAAAAAAAAAATCATAAAGAAAGATCAGTCTTCATCAGTACCATCAAGTTTTCAGTAACCCATATTGTTTTTGCAATTATAGGTTGACATGCATAATATGCCTCGTCACTGTTTTCTTCTATAATGGGTCGGAGTTCACAATCTTATACCTTACCAATGTCATTAAGAAGGCTCACCTTCAGCATCCATAAAATGGTTCACCAAATCGTGACCATAATTATCATATTAAAGAATAATCATTTATTTTCTCCAAGTATCATATACATTGGAGTAGCCATGAATTGAATTAACAAAATACACCACCAATAATCATATTCAAAAAGAACCAAATTATTAGTCTAGTAACATACACATGCTGGACATCTCCAGCTTTTAGGAGGAGAGCTTAAACGAAATAGAAAAGATAGGTTGGAAAATCTAAGAGCTACATCATACTTTGTCCTTATGTGTAATCCATAAGTCCACCACTGCAACCACTATTCTATGAGTTGTTGCAATCAACTACCACATCTTAAAAGACAGGTAGATCCAAGTTTTACCTCTTCTTAGTTTTTAAGAACACTTGGAGTAAAATCTGATGTACCCCTACGACATCTTAAAAGAGTAATACTTTTCAAGCCAAAAAACGTGCACAAAATATTGCAAAATGGCAGACCTTGTGAGCAGGTCTCCTTTCTTTCAAACTCTCAAGCATCAAGCTGAAGAAACAGGTTGCTGAACAGTCGTATTGAAGACGTAAAGTGAAGATACAGGGTAATATAAGCTGAAAAATTCCCAGTAAACAATGAAGGTATATCATAAGTTACTCTATAGGTATAGTTGTACTTTACAAAAACACTATCATTATTGGAGATTCAGATATGTGAACATTAAAAATATTTTGAGCTTTTTAGCAACTTCGATATGATACCTTTGCTTTCGGTTCTAACGAAGTCATAAGAGAAGCAACGACATTTCCTGTGTTATTTTCCCCCCAACAAATATTTTTCAAAATCAGGTTATCTTCCCAATCTTCACTGCCAATCTGCAAATTTCCAAAAAAATCTCCAAAAGTTAGTCAAACCCATATTTTATGCAAAAAAACGAAACAAATCAAAATATCAGTCAAAATTTCTACTTTCCTAAAATTCTCAAATTAAACAGGTACCTACACAATTGTTGGTTTTTCTAACAATCAACTCAAGAAGATGTAGACATAAGATACCTAGTTCCAGATATTCCAAATGAGAGAAAGCCATACCTGGTTTATAATTGAGATTCATATCTGTATGTGAAAGAGTATACGCAATGATGGTATACCTTTCTTTAATGTCGAGCAGCTCAGGAATGGACAGGTTGAACAACACCTTAGTGGCGTTAGTAGAGGAGAAAGAGTAATTGCCTGGTATAACAAACAGGGAAATGAATAACTTAAGCTGATAAGCTTGGGTGATTTACACTTTGGAGGTTGGAGGAATGCTACCTTGGTATTTACGAACATATGTGAATGAAACCACTGCGACCAAAGGTTTTATCTGAATTACGGCTCATCTAATTTGTAGAATCACCTCACAGAGTTATTTTGACATTGCTTCCCCTGGAAAGTGGCATGCATTACGGTGAGCAGTACAGCCTATTGAAACAATCTAAGGCATGTGAGATCAAGATATCAATACCCAAGGTCCTGCAGCGTGAAGTCGCGCACCATACAGGGCTGACCATTGGCTCTCTTCATGTGTCGAAGATTTATGAGGCTGATCAGCACGCCCCACAAAATCTGTTCAGAAGCCAAAAACATGTAAGCAACATGAGAGCCTTAACTTTAATAAATAAATGAACACACTGAACCATTACCCGTGAGATAAGTGTTGGCTGAACGTGAGTCCAGATCTTTGAAAGGGATAAAACTGAACTTGTGATGAAGAATTTCAACTTGAGCGCCAAATAGATAAGTCACTTTTGTATCCATAAAACATTTTTTGATCAGTCCATAGAATAAGATGACACACATTTAACCTTTAATAAGTGATCGGTAGTCTAACACTTACATTGTCCTCTATCATGAAGTTGTTCAGGATCTTGACCTCGTTGGTCCCCATGAAATGCGATTCAGTCTAACACGTGTGGTCCAAGGTTTGCCTTCTTCAGCCTCGCCTATATGCGAGAAAGCTTTGTATGCGGCTGTTACGGGGAGTTTGGAAGGCTGGCTCTAATCTGGGAACCCATTTTCTACAGATGATCACTGTAGACCATCATAAGAGTAAAACTCATCAATTGAACTGCAGATACATATAGTTTTTTAATCTACAATACTTCAGGGATTTTAGTTTATTGCCAATTGAAGGATTCAACAAACCAAAGGCCATACTTTAAGTGTTCGTGGATTCAATTTTTATACAAAAAAAAATATATTTGTAAGACCGAAAAGGCAAAACCAACCCAATTCAGTAAAGATATACTATGTATGATTTTAATTTTTTTAATCGTAGCATCTCCTACAATTATTTAGACAACATCAAGAGTTGAAGGATAAATCAGACAAAATGGCTAAATTAGACAGACTATTCGACATGAATCACTTAATTACTGAGCAAAAGGTTGCAATTTCTGAATCAAAAAGATACCTAAATCAAATTAGTATTTACCTGAGATGGATAGGAGATGGATGGCACCTTTTTTCAACTTACAGCAATGGAAATTTGAAATAAAACAACGAAAATAACTTGGAAATTTAAAATTGATAAAAGAAACCGAAAAATTAGAGTCAGGAAACTAAAAAAGAATTATCAATTACCTAATGTTCTTGAGAGAGGAGGCGTACGAAACATGGGAAGATGATGACCTCTGTTAGGGTTTATGTAGGCGAACATTTGTAACGTACGACGAAGAATTGATTGCTGGGTATGAGTAAGAGAGCTTGACTCGCTTGCGATCGGGAGCCCTTAATATCAGAGAAGAAGATCAGGAGCCTGGTAACGCATGACATAAAGAGAGGAGTCGAATTTGGGACGTTGGATCACCGCGTAGGAGGAGGGTGCATTCTGAGCCACGATTTGTCTCTTCCGTTTTGTTTAACTTTTGAAGCAATGAGAGCCATCGATCACTCAAAAAGATTGATTTAGAATCGTCAGATGGTCAAAAATACATTTGTTTTTGTAAGATAGATATTATTTTATAAACATAAAATAAAATTATTAGTGAAAATAATTACACATAAACAAATACTTAAGGATAAATATTGTCATTTCAATATAATAACGAGAATAAAATAGAGAATCAGTTTTGTTAAAATTAAACGGGTCTAAAGCTTCTGCTTTTAAAAGCTATTCCAGTGTAGCTTTTAAACGTTGGCCTAAAACATGAGTGCTTTTGGAGAATAGCACTTTGAGATTTTTTTACCAACCACCTTTTTTTTCCAAAAAGTTATTTCTATGCACAATGGTACAAAAACAGTGTTTGACACACAGCCGTCGTGGAAAATGAGCTGCGCTACTTTGGGAAAACCACTGAGCGATAGAGTTATTATCGACAATTATTATCAACAGTGCTGGCGATATTTTAAATAAATCTGGCGTCTAGACCCTATAGCGTGACTTACTTAATATTGCTAGCGATATTATGAATATCGATCAACAACTATTTTGTAAAGGTTATTTCCCCTTGATGGTTCCTATATATACGTTTTTGTACTCCTTCAAATTACTCTCACCTACTTCTACATATATTTTACTAATTTCTCTATCTGTATTCTCAATTTTAAATTTCATAATCATCAATGGAGAGATCCAATGAAGAGAGGAATGTTATTATGAATCGGCTTAGATTACTGTAAGAAATACATCAACGGAGGTTGCAACAACTTGATGATGAGGAAGTTGGAGATAAACAACTAATCGACACTCTGATGATTGTACATTCAGGACAAATACCTAGAGTTCCAATAAGTATTGTCAAGAAGATATACGTATTGAGGGACATAATGCACGATTATTTTCTTCTCAATTGTGTGTACTTTGATCACTATTTCCAATGTCGATTCCACATGCCTCGGAACCTGGTGAAAAAGAATATTGATGAGATTTTTCGAGTAGAACCTTATTCTAACTATCAGTTTGATGCACTAAATATTAGAGGTCATAATCTTGAACAAAAAGTTACTTCAGCTCTAAGGATTCTAGGTTATGAAAAACCAGTGGATGCGAACGATGAGTACCTTCGTATGGTTAAAACAACTTCATTCACTTACCTTTCATTGTTTTGCAAAGTAATAATTAATTATTTTGGTCCAACAAATTTACGAAAACTAATCGAGGAAGATGTTAGACGAATTTTGAGCGAAAATATGAGGATAGGGGATTCCCATGAATGTTAGGTAGTTTTCATTATATGCATTGAGTATGGCAGGGATACCCTGTTTATTGGGTCGGTCATTATAAAGGTCATTATCTGAAACCAACTGTTATCCTTGAAGTTATTGCTTCTTATGACTGTTGGATATGGCTTGCCTTTTTTGGTCTTCCGGCTTCAAAAAAATGATATCAATGTTTTGCACAAGTGGCCTCTATTTGAAGATCAAAAAGTATGAAATTTCTCCCCAAGTCCGTTTTACGATCAACGGCCAAAAATACACTCATGGATATTATCTTGTGGATGGTATCTATCCAAAACGTTCAACCTTGGTTTAATGTTATCGTCAGCCCCTTTTCGGTGCATTAAGCTATTCATAACAGAATTTTAACGAACGCCAAAAGGCTTTGAAGAAGGATGTGGAACGCACTTTTGGAATTTTGAAGAGGAAGTTCGGTATCATTTGTGGGTCATATTATGGTTTAAGTCCTCGTGAAATGCACAATACTATGCTCACTTGCATGATTCTCCATATCATGGTACAGTTCAGGAAACCCGTCGCGATAAAGAGTGGACTAACTATGAAGATGAAAATCTACGACCTGATATTCAACCACAAAGAAGATTGCCTACAAGAACATATGTGACTACAAGAAAAGTCGCTTTTAGTGGCAAAATATTATGTCACGAAAACCAATTTCTTCGTTGCAAAAAGAATTCAGCAACACAAAAAAATTCATCACCTATAACGAGTCGTTGAAAGTGTTCTGTGACGTCCTTAAGAAATCGCTACCGAATTTTTGAATTCGCGACATAAGTTTTTTTGTTTCCAAAACTAACTTTTCGTGAGAAAATAAAATTGACACTGTTCACTAATTTCGTGATGAAGAATTTTATCACTCTAGGTATTTTTGGTGAGGAAAATATTTTATCACCTAAAATAGCTTTAGCCGCGAAATTTGTTCGTCTCGAAATATACTTATAGTGAAGAAACAAATTCGTCACATAAAATGGTTTTAGCCGCGAAAATTGTTCGTCTAAAAATGTACTTTTAGCGAAGAAACAAGATCGTCACATAAATAGTTTTAGCCGTGAAATTTGTTCGTCTCAAAATATACTTAGAGTGAAGAAACAAATTCGTCACCTAAATAGTTTTAGCTGCGAAATTTTTTCATCTCTGAAAAAGTAATGGTTTAGCATCGGACTAACTTTCGTCTCAAAATAATAAATCAATAACAAAATTTAGTCATCTCTAAAAGTACGTATAATGACCAATTAGAATTGTCTCTGTATGACCATTTCAATAACGAATATCATCGTTTCCAAAACAGCTTTACCTGCAATTATAATTGTCTTCAAAACAATCTTTCCAACGAAGTTACTCGTCTCAAAAATTATTTAAGAACACGACACCGCCCTCACCATAACTATTTTCTCATCACACCAAACTCGTCACCAAATTTTTTCTTTAGTGACTAGCCTATGTCATCACCAATCATTTCAAGGAGATCTATTATTAAAAAATAAATATAAATATATAAACTTTTTTAATAATATAGAATAAAAAATTATGAGCCATAAAAACAAATTATTGAAAAATATCCAAAATAAGAACATTGTATGAGTAAACTCCACCAGAAAATAAATAAATACTGCTACTAATAACAATGTATAATACATTTGACAGGTGACACATGATCCAGCATTCGATTTTCAGTTTTTCCAGCAGGGATAATATTATTTGGCCCAAGTCTACGCATCAGATTCTGTTGTTCCTGGGTCATGTATAGTGTGAACTTCTCATTTTGATAGACTCATTATGTGTGCATATTTGGTCATCTTATGCTTGAATTCTTTCAGCTTGCGCTTTTATCATTGCATGAAGTCCTTCAGTGTGACTAGGTCAACCAATGACAACAGCCCAACAACAAATAGTTCTCCTAAATGTGCAAGCCTGTGAAGATTTTACCATGACAATTTGAAAAGTTTGAACAATATATAAAGACCAAACTGCTGCATGCTGCATATAATTATAGAAAATCAAATGGTGACCAAGTCGAACAACATAATTCCCTTAACTACATGCCATAAGTAATGAGAGACTGCAACCGAGAGAATCCAAATCCATCAAGAAATTTTATACGTTTGCACTTAATTACAAGTTCTGCATTTACCATCAATAACCTTAAAAATCAATAAAATTCCCATATAAAACCATAACGGTAATCCAAAGAAGTTGCCACGACCAAAGATATCAGTATTTCTACCTACGAAATACGCATGCCAAAGTCTTGAAGCATAGACTTGTCGTCTATTAGCTTCTCATTGTGGTACAAAAGGCAAAAGTTACCCCATACATGCCTCCTGTAAACCAGCCGTAAAATGAAAATTGTTAAAAGATCGTAAATGATCAATTACTAATACTGACCTATACAAATCACATGATCAATTCATGATAGAAGAACTAAACTACATACTTGAAGGGATTTGATATTTCAATCATATTAATCTATTAGACATCAGAGTGGATTTTGAATTCACTAAACAATTGTTCATAGAGTATTTATTCCTATGGGAAGCTCTATCTTGCTTTGTTGGTCTTTCCATTGTATATATTTCTCAAAGGGGAGACTATGCAAATGTCGGAATCCACCTTACCTTAAATTATGTGAGAATCTAAAGATCAAACCACGCCTGTTCAATAAAAGTGAGCAAGGAAAATACTTGAAAATTAGCAATTTATAATGTTAAATTTAGAATTTGTCTCATTAAATGTAAATTTTACAACCTTGCAGTCATACCGATGTGAGATTCGTGCTATGATTTCGGTTATCATTCACTTATATTATCTATCATCTGATGTTGATTTGGTTAGGGCATATAAACAAACGCCTAAACTGCAACAATAAACGAAGCCTAATGATATCCTTTGAAATTTAATAAAAGAAGTGGAAGAAAGGGTTACCATGAAATATGATGATTTCTTATTTGATTTAATTTGTTTTCTTCTTGATTGCTAACTTCAATTCCTTTACTGCACCTGCACTAACACAAAACAGTACTTCAGTTAAAAAAAAAAAAAAAACGAAACCAATTCAACCAAACTAGATTACCAAGAGGAGGTTTCAAAACATTTTGAACATCTGAACTTTGACCTAGTTGAACAAAAAGTTGTTGCAGAAATAATCGAAGTAGCAGCAATAGATCAGTAATATTCCTCTATAGATTTCGGTGGTCGAAAGAGTTATAGTGAATCCAAATTTTCAGATTTATTTGATGAGTTTAGATGGAAAAAAAGAAGAGATCGAGTTAGGGTTCCTAATTCTCATTTTTAGTTGTCTTTGGTGATGGTGGGGGAGGCGAAGAGACAGAGGCAGGGATAGATAATTAGGTTAATATTTTAGGTTTCCCGTCTCTTTTTTTACGATTAGGAGTGGAATCTCGGGAAACGGAAAAACGAGATGTATAGTCACGATTTGTAATTCGTGAATCTCCCATCGGCATCCTTGGCTGTAGTGTAGCGAGGTTAGTCCATTTTTATTTTCGACGCCGATTTTGACCAGTATCCAAATACTACTTATGTTTTAGGGGGAAGTACTATCACTTTTTTTATAAAAAAATGGAAATGTCTTTTTCTTTTTTACACGGAGGAAGTGGTATAGGAGAGTTAACTTAGCGTCACGTGACATAAGCAAATTTAATTCAATGGAGGTTCTTATAGGTTTTTAAATGTATTAGTGAACTTAGCGACACTATTGGGAAGGTTCCAAGCTTTAAAAAGAAAATTTTGTGAATTTTCCATCACAGTATTAATAGGTGATGTCAGTTTATTCGGTAGGATACCAAACAAATTAGAAATAACAACTCTTTTGATTTATTTCCATTTTCTATACTCTTCAAGTGAATTTCTTTGCAAGTCAGCTATCATAGACTCAAAAGCATATAAACTAAGATAGAATGAGATCTAGAACTTGATAAATTATCTGGGAGCTAACTTTTATAAATCATCAAGCATATTCGCTGAAAGTGAAAGAATCATGGAGACACATGGACTTGTTTTCTAATCAACTTAAGTAAACCTCTAAGTATATAAAAAAATAAATCTCTAAGTATACAAATGTTTTTCGTGCTTCTCTCGTAAAACTCAATCTTTTGATGTGCTTTCGGTCGCTCAATCTTTTGATGACTTGTGCTTTAACTCCCGATCAGAGAACATATCGTGTGTGCTTAATTATGTACTTATTTCGTGAGGCAAACAAACTCTAGGGTTTCACGAGCGGAAGCTCCGGTTTTTTCTCCCTCCCTTTTCTCTTTTGTGTTCTTTAGGTTTTCTTTTGATTTTGCGCTCTAATGGCGCAAAATCAAGATATTAATCCGCCTGTTTTAAGCAATCATCAAGATAATCAACCTAAAAGGATATGGAATCAATCTCAAACAAAAAGTATCTATATCCCAAGGACTAACGCTGCAAACCCCAATGTTATGAACCCTAATTCGACCGAGTTTGGGAAGCAGCACGAAGATAGCAATCCTAGCGCGTTTAGGAATCTGCATGAAAAAGGCAATCCTAACGCGTTTAGGAATCTGCATGAAGATGGCAATCAAGGCGTGCATAAGGAAGGCTCTTATGCGGCTATATTAAAGAAGAGAACACATGTTTTGTCAAGGATTGATGCTGAAACACTCTCTCATCCTCCAATTCGTTCTACAACAAACAATGATGTTGACTAAAATTCCACGAGAGACTCACGCAAGGATTAAGGCTGTGTGGAGATTTAGTTTGGTTGGGCGTTTGATATTTTTCAAAACCCTAAAATTTGAAGATGTTAAGAAATATTTATTGAATCAATGGAAGCTATCAGGTTCGGTTCAATTTATTCCATGGAAAAAGGGATATTTTGTTATTAAGCTAGACAATGAAGATGATCGAAAACGTGTAAGCTATGATGGTCCGTGGAAGATTAAATCTGAAACAGGGTTCCAACAACTTAAAATTTATTCATGGACGCCTATGTTTGATCCTGGGAAGGATAAGATTACTAGAGCTGCAGTTTGGGTTCGTTTTATGGCTTTGCCAATGGAGTTTTGGGATGAAGAGACGATTTTTCGAATGGCAAGAGGGCTTGGTAAGCCGGTTTCTGTTGATCCGCGTACTTTGCGCCATGAATATGGTTACTTTGCTGCTGCTTTGATCGACATAGATTTCTCTCAACCTTTAGGAAGGATTTTGATTGATGGAGAAGAGAATGAAGAAATCTTTGTTCAAGATTATGAAATTTTAAACAGGCCAAGCTTTTGTGATTATTGCAAATCTATTGGTCATAAAAAATCTGATTGTAGAACAAAAAAGTTTGATGATTTGAAGGACAAGGCTGATGAAGAAACTGATCCTGAGATCAAAAACTCAATTGAAGCTGATATGGATGATCTTAAGAATTTCTGGCAAAAAGAACGAATTCCTAAAGGTAACAAGAACGTGCCAGAAGATCCTCCAATCTTGGAAAAAGATCAAACTAACAAGTCTGGAGATGATCCCAAAACTGTGAAGAATTCAATTTTTGAGATGGCTACTGGAAAACACACAATTTTCCCCGAGCATAGTGCTAGTTCTGGTGGAAAACTGGGTGAAGATGGTACGGAATCAGAGATGCATAATGATGGTGCAGCAGCGTCAGTGCCGCACAATGATGGTACGTCTTGCAATGAAAGTGCTGTCCAATATGTGCAGCACAATGATGGTGTTGTTCATTCCATACAAAGAAGACATGATGCCAACGATGGTGGTGAGGCTCAGCCTGGGATGCACAATGATGTTACAAAATCTTTTTTACGCAATGATGATGCCAAATTAGTTTTGCGCAGTGATGGCGCAGAACTTGCGGAAACTGTGCACGATAATTTGTGCAAGGAGGAAGATACCAATCTGGAGATGCAAGCTTATAAGACTTATGAGGCCATGAAAGAGACAGCCCGACAACGTGAGGTTGATGCTGAAGTCGCTAGAATTCAACAAGAGATTGCTAAGACAAGGCTAGAGAATTTGAGGAAGAAGGTTTTAGATTTGCAGCATTCCCCAATTACTAGTCCGACTACTATGGATGACCATGATGAAGCTAGTTTTAGTGAAGCCACTAAAACTTCAAGAAGATCTACTCCGGCTAAATCTTTAGAGAACTTAACGCTTTCTAATAGATTTGAAACTGGGACCGAAGAAATTGATAAGGTAGTTATTGAAGCTGATGACGAAGTTGCATGTGAGGTGGACACGGTGGTAACAAATACTTTCTCGGTAGTTGAAGAGGATGCAAGAAATTTGGAGTTACTTGCTAATAAAGATCTGAATGAGCGTGAGAAGAAGGAATTGGTTGACAAAAAGAAAAACCAAAAGTTACTAAAAAGAAGACTATTTCTGTGGCAAATGTTAGTCAAGTTCAAACACGAGGTGGTAAATCTTCCAGACAGGGTTCGGCAAGCCCTTCGAAGAACGGAGTTAATTAATGCGTGTATTTTATTGGAATGCACAAGGCTTGGCTAAAGATGGTGCAAGGGCCAAGTTGAGTGAGCTTTATCGCTTGCACAATCCTGATGTAATTTGTATTGCGGAGCCGCAGGTTCGTTGCACTACACGTTTTGTTAGGAATTTAAATTTGCTTGATTTTTGTGAAGATGTTATCACTAATGAGGTGAATGGTCAGAGAGGTAACATTTGGGTCTTTTGGAGGATTTCTCTGGCAAGGACGAATGTTATATCTTCTTCAAAACAGGCTATCACTTTGGATTTTTCTGGTAATTATATCACGGCTGTGCATGCTTCTTCTGATGCGGTGGCAAGGAGGTCTCTTTGGCGTCAACTGGGGTTGGGATTTATTTCTATTCCGTGGTTGGTGTTGGGTGATTTTAATTGTGTTTTGCATTTAGATGAAAAGAAGGGTGGAAGGTCGATCAAAGAAATATTTATGAATGAATTTCGCAGTTGGATCTCTCACAATGGTTTGGTGGAAGCAGATGCTATTGGGAAGAAATATACTTGGACTAATTGTCGGAGTGGCATTCATAGAATCGTTTCTAAACATGATAGGGCTGTTATTAACGATGCTTGGCATGATAAGTATGCTAACTGGAGGTGCAAAGCTATGCCAAGAATTTTCTATGATCATTCCCCTCTTTTTGGTTTTGTTTTTGATAGTCCAAGGCCAAATAGGGCTCCTTTTAGAATTCAGAAAATGTGGCTTTCTCACCCATCTTTTTTGGATTTTGTAAAGGAAAATTGGAGTGCCAGGATGGATGGTGCGCCTCCTTTTGTTTTCATATCTAAGTTGAAGAGACTGAAGGATGCATTGAAGATTTGGAATAGAACTGTGTTTGGAGATGTTCAGTTTCGCTTAAAACAAGCGGAATTGAATCTTGATAAGGAGAATGATATTCTGGATCAAAATGTTAGGTGTGAGTTGCAATTTTTGAAGGTTGCCGATGCTAGGAAAGCTGTTGATGAGGTGCGGACTGAATTGGCAGTTATGCTTAAGCAAAAATCGAGAACTAGTTGGTTGGAAGATGGTTATCAAAATACTCGGTTTTTCCACAACACCATTCGTATGAGGAGAAGCCAAAACACAATCTCTGAATTGAAGATTTCTACTAACTCTACTTTGTTTTTGCAGGATGAAATAAAAGATTACATTGTTGATCACTACCGTGCAAAATTCAATGGTGGAGCTGTGCATATTGATCCAAAGTTGTTTGATTATGAGCATGAAAGCATCTCAGCTGCTGAAAGTGCTTTTATGGATGCTATTCCGTCTTTGGATGAAGTTAAGGAAACTGTTTTTTATCTGGGCGCTGATTCTGCTCCTGGCCCTGATGGTTTTACAAGTTCTTTCTTTAGAGTCTGTTGGAACATTATTTCTAGAGATCTTTTTAATGTTATTGCAAACTGTTGGGCGATGCTGAAAATTCCTAATGGCATTAACTCTAGTTTTATTGTTATAATCCCCAAAAATAATAAATCTGATGCTATTAAGGATTATAGGCCAATTGGTTTAAGAAACTTCTTCTTCAAAATCATTACAAAGATTATGGCTACCAGACTTGGTACAATGCTGAATAAATTGATTTATGAGGAACAAGTGGCGTTTATGAAGGGAAGAAACATTCATGAAAACATAGCTTTGGCGTCGGAACTGATCAATGAGATTAGTGTGGAAAGGAAGCATGGGAATGTTGGCCTCAAACTGGATATAGCCCAAGCTTTTGACACGGTTAGTTGGGAATTTGTTGTTGAGGTTTTTCGTCAATATGGTTTTCTGATGCATGGTGTTCGTGGTTGCTTAATATTCTTAACTATGCTCGGATTTCTATTATGATTAATGGTAGTCCTGAAGGTTTTTTCAGTATTACTAGAGGTCTGCGTCAATGTGATCCTCTTTCACCTTTGATTTTTGTTCTTATTGAAGATGTCTTGAGCCGCAATCTCTCTAAGTTGTTTGCAGCGAAAAGTATGCACCATATGGTGAGCAAGAAAGGTGTGGCGCCAACTCACTTACTCTTTGCGGATAATATGCTTATTTTCTGCAAAGGTAATCTTCACAGTTTGCAACATTTGAAGGAGATGCTTGGTATGTATCAACTTGCTTCTGGTCAATACGTTAGTTATGCCAAAAGAAAATTCTATTATGGTGGCGACAGACATTCTCGTGCTGTTGCTACTGCAAATTTTATGGGCATGAAAAGGGCGTTATTCCCAGATAAATATTTGGGAATCCAATTAAAACCTGGTATTGTGCGTCATATTCATGTTCGACAAGTAATGGAGTAGATTATGGATAAACTGGCAGGTTGGAAGGGTAAGCTCTTGTCTTTTCAGGCTCGGCTAATTAAATCAGTGATTTCTAGTTATTTTCTTCATTCCATGGTTGTGTATAAATGGCCATGCACGGCTATCAAATCAGTTGAGAGGGCCATTCGAAATTTCTTGTGGTCTGGAGATGCTGAGAAGCGTAAATACTTTATGGTTCTTTATGATGATTTATGCCGTTCTAGGCGTGAAGGTGGGCCTGGTCTTAGGAAATTGATTGATGTTAATAGGGACATGCTTATGAAGTTGTGGGTTTCGATTCGTGACTCTGATAAGACTTGGGCCAGATTCTTGAAGGCGAAGTATTTCAAGATAAATGACAACTTGATCGATTATAAGTTGGGTTCTTCGATTTTTCCAGGAATCAGATTGGTACATAATTTTGTGCAAAGGCATACGCGCTCAATTATAGGTAATGGTGCTAATACTTCCTTATTTTTTGATAATTGGTGTGCTTATTTTTCAATTGCGCAAAGACTTGGCATCACTAAAAAGGGTCCTAATGATTTTAAGGCCAAAGTTAGTGATATTATTGTTGATGGCTCTTGGGTTATTCCTCCAAAGACTAAGGCATTGATGTTACGATGCAATATTGATGTTGATAATTGGCCTCTTATTGGTGGGGGTGATGATTACAAAATTTGGGACTTGGACAGCAAGGGTGTGTTCTCTGTCAAGTCGGCTAAGGCTGCCATCAGGGCACCTGTAGAAATTTCTCCATATGCAGCTCTATTCTCGAGAAGTGTTGTGCATCCTACTTTAAGTGTTCAATACTGGAAGTTATTTAATAAGCAATGTTGCGCTACTGATGATAATATCATAAAGAAGACAGGTAGGGAGATGCCTTCTATGTGCCGCTTGTGCAGGGAGGATTGCGAAGATGTCAGTCATATTACTTGGCATTGCAAAATTGCTAAGAAGATTTGGAATTGGGTAGCTGATATTTTTAATTTGAAACCGAATGAAGATCTTGTGGCCTCTTACAAGGTTGCAAAAGGGCGGAGTAGGATGATAAAGGATCCGTGGCTTGTTGCAAATCTTGCAATAGTTACGGAATTATGGAAGTTGCGTAATAAGGCTTATTATGAGAACATGCGAGTTTGATGGCTTGAATTTAAGGGACGGGTACATCAGGTAATTCGTGATAGCTCAATTAGAATGAAGGGCCACATGTATAATGCCTTAGATGATTTGCGAATTTTGAATTTCTTTAGAGTGAAGCATAGATCTTGCAAACACTCTGTTCCAATTGAAGTTACTTGGACGCCGCCTAATCCAGGTGAGCTTATGATCTGTTGTGATGGTGCATCACTTGGAAACCCGGGCCAAGCTGGTTCTGGTGTAGTTTTTCGTGATTCTAACTCGGCAGTTTTGGGAGTTTTGTGCGTTGGACTGGGCTGGCAGACCAACTTCTATGCTGAAGTTTGTGCGGCTATCTATGGTGCAGTTCTTGCTCAAAGATGGAATGTCAAAAATCTATGCGTCAGATCGGTTTCGATGAGTTGCATTTTTCTCTCCAAAAAGGAGAGTTGCCGTGGCAACTAATGCAGAAGTGGAGAATGTCAAAGAGTTTTTACAACAATATTAGTTATGTTCATAGCTACAGAGAGGCTAATTTTTCAGCTGATGCCTCGGCAAAACAAGCTTGTTTGTTGGCTGAGGAAAATTATGAGTTTTATGAGGGTAGGCCAGGTTTTATTCATTCTTTTGAATGGCCTGGAGAGTTTTATTTTCGTTTTAAATAGGTTTTATTGGCGTGCAACCTTTTAACTTAGCGCTAATATAGCCTAGCCCCCGTACAGTTTTGCTTTTTTATTCTATTTTTGTTGACCGAGTAAAAAGAAAGTGCTCAATTATGTTATGTTTGGCTTGTTGACCATAATGAATTGGGCTTTCTATCCAGCATTTTCATGTACTCTTCTGAACGGAGTTTTCCTTTTTCCAGGTGGTCTTGTAAAAATGCATAACTTCCAAATATGGGATCTTTTCGTATTTTAGAGAGAAGAGAATTCTGGAAAAGTTTGTAAGTTCTTTCTCTGAACCTCCCGCCTTGCAACATCTACTAACCAAAAAGTAAGTTCTTTGAAAAAGATCCACTTGTAGAGTCGAAACAGTCTTATCTACGCATTTTGTGGTTGATTGAATTGCAAACTTAACCACTGTGTATAAGATTGATTCAAGTATGCATGGTAAATTGCTAATCATGTATTGATTCAAGTATGTATGGTAAATTGGTAATTATGTAATGATAAAGGTTTTACACGTTCAGTTGACAATTGTGCATATGTAACATAAAAACCCTTTCTTGCCATCTCTTGATGTGGATATGGTTAATTTGGTTTGATTTATGTCCAATTAGACACTTTTTAGCTGTGATTTTTTAATTTGTTGTCTTATACAGACGCGCACATACACATTGATGATTCAGATGGAAAAAAGGGAAGATAAAAGAATAGATAGCGAGAGATGGTTGCCCAGCGTATGTTACAATTGGTGTTGCAGTAGGAGGAGGTGCATCTGATGTAAGGTTATGGA
The DNA here is from genome assembly GCF_003573695.1 of Papaver somniferum. NCBI lineage: Eukaryota > Viridiplantae > Streptophyta > Magnoliopsida > Ranunculales > Papaveraceae > Papaver > Papaver somniferum. The sequence goes on from NC_039358.1 coordinate 221,682,946, forward strand.
ACCTATCAAGCTATGTGATGTAAGGTGATTGGCCTATTGAACATTTGGAGAACGGGGTTGGGATGCCGCTATTTTCGGCTTGTTTATAAGAGTCGAGAGCTTAGTACACTCCTATTGAATGATCACCCATGTTTTTTTTGCTAAATTATACTCTCTTGGTACCAAAATAGATGGCTTATTTATTTTTAAATTTTGTCTCACTCATAAATGACCTGTATTACTAAATAATGGGATATTTCTAAAACAACCCGTTTAATTGATTGTCGTTAGTATAAGATATATATATAATCTGGTAGTCATTTTTATATTCATTACGTAGATGTTTTAAAATGTTTTTCAATTGTATATAATTTATGAATATCCATGGCACAATTTGACAGATGAATTATTTTTTTAGAATTCAATGGTTCTTTGTGTTCCTTTATATATGTCAAGTAGTTAACACAACCATGTTGCGATATTAGAAGTACTTCCCGCTCTCTCTCCTATAAGCATAAGTACTTTCATGAAGCAAAAAGAGTAGAGAAGTTATGTATCGTAAATAAATGACTTGTAAGCAGAGGATGTTTGATAGCCAACCAAGACAAACTGAAATCTATCGAGCCAAAAAACGTATTCTTTCCTACTACAATTTGTAAATTATTTCGCTTGCAATTAACTATCAAAAAGACAGGTTTAATATGCATTATTTTAATTTGGGAAAATATGTTTTCTCTGGATTGTCTTGTTTTTATATATTATTTCGAACTCTTGTTTCTTTAGGAGGCACCTGAATTGTGGCAAGTGCAGCAACAACCGAACTATAAGCAACGAGTAATTATCCAGAACGAGTAATTATCCCAATGAGTATTTTTAGTAATTACATTAATGAAATTACTTCAACAAGTAAATTGAGTTTCCCGAAGTTATTGTTAAAATATATTGTTACCAAATACTTATTCTTTAGCAACTGTGTATTCTTTTATCACCATAAAAAATTATTTGTGACAACATTTCAGTAATCACTGAGTCACGAACTGCGACAAAGTTATAGTGTCACTGAAAATGGCTAAAGCGACAAAATGTAGTTCGCTGCAGATCTTTTTTCTTGTGACGATTAGAAGTTGTTGCTATATAACCATTGGCAACCAAACAAGTTGATGGTCACTAAAAATAAATATAGTGTCAAACATTTAGTTTCGTCACCGTAAAATTAGTTAGTAACGAATTAATTTTGTCAGTAAAACTTTTCTTTTAGTAAAGAAAGTTATAGATTATCACCAAAAAAATTCTATGTCAATTTTTTCGCATCATCACCAAAGCCATGTTTTCTTGTAGTGGAAAATGACTAATTACATTTAGAACCAGAATCTGTATGACACACTACACTATTTTTAGGGATTCGCAACCCAGGTTTGCAACGGCATAAGGGTCGTTGCGAAATTTTAGTTGCTAGTTGCAACGCCCTTCTTTTTCGCAACAGAGATCTGTCGTTTCGAATTTTGTAACCTCACAAGCGAGGTTGCGAATCGCAACTGCGCTGTGTTCAAGCGTGTGAACCACGTGCGTGGTCGGGAACACTAGGACTTATAAACACGCCCCAGTCAAACTTCGATCAAGACTTCTTTTTTTTTCCACCCTTAATCCCAATCCAGGTATATCCTTCCCTTAATCCATTTCTTTATTCATTTCATTTTATTTTTTCTCCGCCACAAGCAGAGACTCTGTCGGCTCACTCTCTCTTCTTCTCTGCATCGACATCTCCATCTCCATCTGCTCAGCTGAGCTGCTCTTTATTTAGGGTTTACATCTCGATCTTCTTCTCTGCATCTCCATCTCCATCTCCATCTCCATCTCAATCTCTGAACTTTATCATCGTGTAAGTATAATCTTTGACTTTTTATGTTAGGGTTTACAGATTTTGATATATTTAGGGTTTCAGTTGTGAGTTTCGGGGTTCAGACTCAGAGACTTTGATTTCTAGGATTTAGAGATTTTGATTTGAGTTTATCGAATCCATCGATTTTAGGGTTTAATATTTGATTTCAGTTTTTCGATTTCATTTGTGAATCTGATTCTTTCGATTTCATCTATTTCTTTCGGTTTTAGGGTTTCATATGTGAATCTAATACGATTTTGTTGTTTCCATTTAGGGTTTGTCAAGATTGAAGAACTGAAGTACTTTGGAGATCTGTAGAACATTGAAGGTATAAGTTTGATATATTATTTTATGTTAACTTTCTTAGGGATTTTGAGGTATTTTCAGTTTAGGGTTTAATTTGTATTTTTGGGTTGTAAACTATAAACTAATTTTATGGTTTGTTGTTGTAATATATTTTCAGTTCATCAGAGTTTGAAGAAGAAGGAAGAACTAAGAAGGTATGTGTAGCAGTCCTATAACTTATCCCTCCTTTATAAGTTAATCTAAGATTGATTAGTATTAATTGTGATGCTAGGGCTTATAAATAGGTATCTAGTGGTCCTAAGTCACCTCATTTGTTGAATTTTACAAGAAAATCTTTTGAATTGAGGCAAACCACTTCATCACAGAAATTTCATACGTTGTCCTGTGACTTTTGGATCGATTTTAGGGCACTTGGGATAATGAACTGAAATAAAGCTTCGTTTCATGAAATTTGTTTCTCTAAAAGGCATATCTTTTGTGAATTTAAGCTTTCATCTATGAACTTTATTGCGTGAGTTATATTTCACTCAGTAACTGCTGTTCAACGCTCCCGCCAGTGCTATTTTCAATGAGTTTGATATTTTGTATCTTGATCTAGACTAAAATTTCTACTGATAATTTAGATGTCTTCGAACAACAATCTCAGCAGGGTAATTTATATCCAGCTCAATTATTGCACTAAGAACTATGTTATTGCACTATGAACTATGTTAGTTTCAGAGACGATTGTTATTGCACTTTTGGCGGTCATGTTCTTTAACTGTTGAACCTATTCACATCTCGAATTAGCTGTAGTTCCATTGATAATTTTTGGAACCTTCTTTAGTAAATCCATATTAGTATCCTCGTCGAGGGGCTTTGTGTTGTTTCCACAGTTTGGCTAGGTCAGTTCGTTTTATTTTGTAGATCAGGTTCAGCGAGATTGTTCTGTTTCTCTAACTTAACTTCTATTTGGTTAAGGTGTTATTGGATTTGATAAGCGGACAACATAGGGTAAGGGTTGTATAGCGGATTGAGGTTGGAACTTACATTACTCTTTTATAACATTTAATGCCTCTTTACAAAACTATATTTATGCATCTAAACAAATTCATGCATTGCTGTTTTTTGATTCACTAAAATCTTGTTGATTCTTTTGTCTTTTATATTACTTAGAAAAGACCTTATATGTTGCTTGCATGTATGAATGTCATGGGAAACAATAGTTTCCATCTGTGGTATATAGGAACTCTGCTCCTCCATTTATAACTACTTCTTTCGAGCTTTTATGCTATGGCTAGGGCGATACACCACAGTATTACTATCTAGGTGTTGGAATTTGGCATTGAATATTATACATTGTTTGAAGGTGGAGTAAATTCCATATACATGAGTGTTATGTGTGTGTTGATGTTCTCTAAATATTTTGGGGTACGTATGTGTCACGGCTGTATTGTACCATCTAATCTTGGAAAGGTGATGTTGGATAAGATTCTCCTCCCAAATGAACCAGTCCTTAAACTTAACAAGTTTGTTTCGACCTTTCAAGATGTTAGAATTGAAGGGTAAGTGCTTCATCCAAAGAAGTGCATCAGAAATGACTAGTCTGGTCGGCGGTCGACTTACTCTTTTGGAGATATCTCAGCCATCGTATATAATGCTCGCTAACCAATTTATTAACAACACATGGCTTTATCTTATTTTGCTTATATATGTTCACATTTTTATACATGTGCGTAGCATGCTAACATGTAGATTCTTATGCAGTTGTGCATAAGGAAGACTCTCAGGCGGTTGTGCTTTATCTTTTTTTGCTTTTTTTGAAACACTTTTGTACATGTGCTTAGCATGCTAGCATATAAATTCTTCTGCAGTTGTGCATAAGGAAGACTCTCAGGAAGATTCTTATGCAGTTCTGCATAAGGAAGACTCTCAGGCAGTTGTGCTTAAAAAACTTTGAATCGTAATGTAATCATGTGAACCGGAAGTATCAATATAATCAGTTTTTATTTATGGATATGTGTGGTTTGGGCTCTGTTGTATTTTGTTGCGCAGGTGACTGCAGTGCAGGTCAGTTGAAGCGGTAGTAGCCACCCGGGGGAATATCAATCCCTGGTAAGTACACTTCTTTTGCTTATGCTTATCATATTGATTTCAAGCTTATGGACATTAATCTTTATTATGTAATCACTTTTGAGGTATTATGTTGTTCGTGCTGTTGCTACGGACTATGTTATTGGTGACTTTACTCCGGTAAGTCTTTTTTGTGATCTTCGTTACATTATCATTTGCATTTTATTCATTAAGCCATTGGGTCTGGTGTGTCTTCATAACAACACTCTCAACTTATATGAATAGAGAGCACATAATTATTTAGTTACAGTTCCAACCCTATCTACTTGGTACAGTACTTTGTTTTGGTAAAGTTTCCTTGTGTTGGTTGTTGTTCCTTGCTTGGTTCTAAGTTTCAATATAGCCTGGCCGAATTTTGATTATGGGAACAATTATTAATATTGGTTTTCAAATCTGAAGTAAAGTGTTTTAATTTTGTCACTTATCATTGTAAGTTTTAAACTATTGAAGTAATGATGATTTTTGTTATATCATATGATATTTGATCAGACTATGGTCCGTACATCTCCTTACACTTACGAAATGAGAAGGATATGCTTGCTTTCGGCGGATGCACACATGGTCTGTCTTCGGATGAGGCTGATGAACTAACCTTGATGAGGTACTATGAATGTAATGGTAGAAACCAAATTGTGCCCTTTGTGTTGTTTATGTTAGGAGAAATGCAATGTTAATCACATAATAAGTGTTTTGATCGAAAGGAGATTACGCATTTTCTGTTGTTGCTTCATCGCACCCTCATGTTTGACCCCATCCCTTATTTCTTATGCAGAGAGAACACCCCACTCTCGTGCCGACTTTTCACAGGAAAAAATAACATCAGTTGAGGAACTTGATTACATTGTGTCGGTTAAAAGTGATGTTTTTATTCCTTCATACTCTGGAAACATGGCAAGGGCAGTTGAGGGACACAGGTTTTTTCTGGTGCATAGAAAAACATTTTCTCCCGACAGGTAACAAGACTCCACCTCTAGGCATATAATTTGAACTATCTTAACAACTTATTGTTGCTAAAATATTTTTTTTCCACTTATACCAGAAAGAGTAGAATGAGGATCACTTAAGGAAGAGAAGAAGTTAAGTGATGAAATTCTGGAAATCCATAGAAGACGGTAAGAGTTTTTTGCTGTTTCTGAACCTTCATACCTATTGAAAAATAATGACACAGTAAAACAGTAGTGCACGTACTTTATGATGTGCTGTTGTGAGCACTCTGTAGCTTCCAAAATCGACTGGAATGAAAGATTGTGTTTCCCACGAATATCATTTTCTCTTGATCTCTCCAGAACTCAGACCACCGCGGCATACCTCCTAAATAATTTTTTATAGTATCAAGATTTGACCTGCTACACATCAGTTATCTGTATTATTGCATAGTATGATTCGCCTTATCTGATCTGCATTCTGTATAATTCACTGTATTATCACATGATAGAGGACACTGAGGGACTACAACACAATTCAATTCAATCTAATCTAATTTGTTAGTTTGATCGATGGTTAATTGAAGTGAGATCAGAAAGGTTGGAGAACAAAGCATCCATTAGATCCCTCAGCAGCTGCAAGATTTGTAAGTTTCCATGTAGTATTTCCTTATAGTGATTTAAGTTAGGAGAACTTAGGAATTTCGTAACTTTCTACGAACTGAACATAGGAACTAAGTAAGTTTCTATGTGTACACTAGTTTGTTGTGATACATACTTATTATATATTTGTATCAAATACTCATACTTATTGTTAATTTCAATTGAAGAATCCTTTTTTCATAATATACTACAGTTTTGTAATGAGTGACATAGTTTGTATATCTGTGGAAATGATGAATATGAGGAACTGGGTAACTGCAGGGGGTAAATGTGGGGGAAATGGATTTTGACCAGGTCAATGAAGACTTGACCTTTTTTTTATGTTGTAAAATATTAGCAACGTATGCAATCTGTTGCTAAATTAGAACCAGAACCAATAACATTTAGTTCCGGGTGGGGGTATTCCTGTAATTCGAAACAGCTTAGCAACGGCAGATCTCTGTTGCGAATAAATAGCATCGCAACGACACCTGCATTTGCGAATCCCCGTTGCTGACCGAGAGTCGCAACGGAGCTTATGTCGTTGCGAAAAAATGCAACGCCGTGTTTTGCAACGTCGATCTGTCGTTGCAACCCCAGTCAGCAACGTCCAGATTCCGTTGTGAATCCCTAAAAATGGTGTAGTGACAGCTTAAGAGAAGATCTGAGAGTGAATATTTGAAAAGAGTATGGAAGAGCGGGTGGGCGTAATTATTAAGTTATGTATTTTAGTTTAAACATTTAATTATTAGTTTGTTTGTAGTTTGTTTTATTCAATATTAATTTAATGAGTGAAACTTTATAAGTAGCTTGCAATAACATTTCAAATTAATTAACTTTTCATTTGAAACTAATATTAAGTTGAATGCAACAACAACATTTCAAAGTAAAATGTAATATTTTAAATTAAAGATTAAATTAATACTTTAATTATCTAGAAGTTCTAGCTGCAACACCAAACTCATCATTGAAGTCATCCTCATCATCATCACCACCATCTTGGTTGTTATCAAATCCTGATTATTGTTCAATCTATGGTTGTAGCCTATCGAATTCGATTTTCCACGCATGTTTTTGTTGTTGGTTCATAGTTGAAGTGTCAGCTTGATTAATTTTATCCTTGTCATAGTCATTCACAAATCTTTCTTGAGACAAGAAATTTTTTTAGTCTTCCTGTTCTGAAATATCCTGTCAACCGCCCTTTACTTCTCGACGGTCTTCTGATGTTCCATAAACTCCTCCATGTTAAATCCATCAGAGTTTCCCCCTTCTTTAGCAAATTTTCTATCAAGTCTTGCTTTGTTTCTTCCTGAAAGTTTTTTATTAGCATCATTATTATTGAATACTAAGTTGACATTTGGATTTATTGGGGTATCTGGAGAAGAATTTGATGGACCTGGTGAAAATGATGAAGAATTTGGTATTGAGGGAGAAGAATTATATGACGACCTTTCAGGTACTTGTTGATTAGATGTTAACACTTTTGGTTTATATTTGTTCAACACCCTGAAAATATGATAACTAACTTTCTAATTGGATTTTTTCCCTTTTTTCACTGCCATTATGTACGAACCTGTCTTTTAACATCAACCTCAACAAGACCACTCACCCGTCCTCTCTTGGCTTCCATTATGAATGCAACATATGAGGTGACTTCCTTATTGATTACAATGAAACATTACGGCAACCCAGAAGCATCACGATCATTGATGTTCATGGTTTTCTCTTGATATTTAATAAATATGTTATCCCACATGGTGTTACCATGTTTTTGTGCACCATTCATACAATCTTGGGTAAAATAAACATAATTACAACAAATACATTTTATCTTCAGTAATGTTGAATTTTGCACCCCGAACTTTGACCTTTTTACCTTTGTCGCTGCCTTGACTTTGAGATTATAAATTTATATTACAAAAAAAAAAAATTGAGAAATAAAAAAGTGTAGAGAATGTGTGATTAGTTAATCTTGTTTTATATCAGAAGAATATTTAGAGATGAAAAAATTCTAGAGAGACTTATAAATTCTAGAAATTCTAAAGTTTCAAGTACATTTGTTATATGCAGAAATTGTGATACAGAGAGGAAGCTCTGAGGATCGAGCGACAAATGATTTAACTCATTTAACAAAAATCGTTTCTTCCATTCCTTTGTTTTTATCTTCCCATGATCTAAATCTTACATTTTTATTCTTGTTTTTTCTGTTCTTTAGTCTATGCCAACTGGAGATGGATTGTTCTCTATAATTCTTTCAGTGTTGTTTTTATATTATCCTGTTTTTAGGTTTTTTAGTTTTCATGTTTCTCTCTAAAGTTTTAATTCTTTATGCTTTAGCCTGTTTTATTGTAATGATGGTTTTTTTCTTTTTTATGGATTGCTAAATATCTTTTGCAGGGACTCTCTTTTTATCATGGAAAACATCCAATATGGATTCTCTTGGTCCTATATGCTTCTTCTGTTAACTTTATTGTTACAATCTATTACAGTATTATCGGTTTCGACAACAGTTTTGCAATCCATCAGTCTCAAGATGGTCTTCAACAGTATGTCCAGTATTTTAATCAAGCTTATCACGTGTATGATCGTATGGGTTTTAGTAATCATGTTCACCTCAACTCGGCTTGGCCTATCCACCATTATCACAAACAAATTTTGAATTTTGAATTTTCCAACTTACCTTCTTTTACGACGCGGAGAAATTTCATTCAAACTAGTTGTCATCCGTCTTTCTCTCAGTTGACCATGCAGCCATTCAAGGAAAGATATTATCCTACGTGTATATCTGTTTTTCTGTTATTCTCCATTGATAACAGTAAGATATGCAATTATAATATAATTATATCTCTTTTTTAAGTATTAAAAGAGAATCACCAGTTGAGGAGAAACCCTATTCTTTTTTTTTCGAAAATCTTTCTTATACGTTCTAAAGAAATGGCGTCTTCATCCAATAATCAAATTTCATCCATCACTAACAAGATACAAAACTCCATTATTCGTGATCTTTGTGCCAGACAAATGAGAAGAGCCTTGGGGTTTAAGCAAACTATTATCGCTGAAGCTTCAAATTAATGGAAAAATACTTTGATCGGGAAACTTTTTTCAAAAGATGTTATAGATATTGAAGATGTGAGGAAAGCCACAATCTCATTATGGAAAGGATACAAAGTGAAAGAAGTCCGAGGAATTGATAGGAACATCTTTCTCTTCAAGTTTCATTTAGATGATACAATGAGAGTTGTCCTAAAAAAGGTCCCTGGAATGTTCTTAAATGTCTTCTTAATCTTAAAATTTATGATCCTTCTATCAGTGTACAAGATCAGAAGTGTTTACTCATCAAGAATGGAATATTCAGTTCCAACATATTCTTTTAGGACATTGATAGACACATTTTTGTGTCTAATTTGTCCTCAATGTCTGTATTGTTGGAACTCTATTTTTGTACTAATATTGTGTTTTTATGTATTTTTAGGAAATAAACATTTTTAGAAAATTCGGCTCGAAAAGTTGATTTTGGCACCCGGAGGACAAGTGTTATTCGGACTCTCGCTTTTGGATAAGGGGTAACCTAATTACTAAGGGGACACCACTGTTTGCTAAGGGGACACCTTCTTCACGATTTGAAAAAATAAAATTGGCGGGAAAATTGGTTCATCAACTGTCAGAATTTCAATCGACAAAATGAAGGTGTTGTGGTGCGATTCAATGGCTCAAACTTGGTAGGAAGATGTGATATAGCTTAAGGAACACAGTATGGGTGTCAGTATCGATCAATTTAGGCTGGAATTCTCGGTTCGATTCACCAAACTCAAAACAGAGCAACACACACTGAACACGAGCTCAAGTGTGTTTCTGCTGTGCATGGAGTGATGTGGAGGTGCCCGAAAGCTTCTGAGGCATGAAGAAACTAATTTGGAGCGTTTTGGGAGCGAGTTAACGTGTGGAAATTCTATAAATGGTAAGTATTCTCATTTTTGGGCAGCAAAGAATAATCGAATTAAAGAGAAAATATACGCAATCAATGGTCGGATTTCTTGCTCCAAAACACTATAAATACAAGTATCGGTCATTGGGAAGAGGGATCAAGAGTTTGGGGAAGGTTTGGGATGCAGACGAGCGAAGAAGAAGGATTAACAGCAATTCCCACTTGCTGCTGCTGCTGCCATTAGAGGACCTTGCAGAACACGAAGAACAGACTACACAGAGCAGTCTTATTTTCCGCAGCGTCAACAGCAGCAGCGGAGTGTCGTTGTTTTACTGCAGTTCCCTGGTATCGTTTCTTTCTGGACGTATTTTTGGGTCACTGAACCATTGTTTTATAACTTTTGACTCTTTTAATCATATTTTGAGCTATAAAAATGTATTTTGAGAAGATGATTATTATGAGTAGCTAAATCCCAACACTGGGATGATGGAGGAAGCCGTTCTTTACGCATACAATAATTATATTTAATTCTTTTTTGACTACTTGCACTTTTTATAAATTGTTTTATGATTTTTCTTGATTGGTTGTGATATCGTATGATGATGTATGATTGGTCTTAGTGCTTTTGATGCGTCATGCTAGTGATATACAATAAATCTTCTAAAAATCTATTTTGGCAAGAATAAGAGTCGATATCATTTGAGCTATAATTTTTTGGAATAAATATATGAATTGTGTGAATGATTAATGGTGGAATCCTGAGTCCTAGTGTCTCTTGATCCTGTGACAAATATTGTGTATATATTTTTATTTATAAATCTTTTCAAGTCCGAGCAACGAACTCTTATTTACCGCACAAAAATTACTACAACAAAATGGCGTCGGCGATGCGGACTTGTATATAGATTTTTTTTTATTTTTTTTTAGGTTTATTTTTTTTTATTATTTGTTCCTTTTTACTTTGTTTTTTTTCTTTGATTTACAGGTTCGAAGTGGAGCACTAAGGACTTGGAGAGGAAAAAGCTTAAAGCGAAAAGCGAAAAGAGAAGAAAAAAGGACAATTTTAGGATTTAATTTTTAATTTTTAATTTTTTTTAGAGTGTGTGAGGAAAACTGTAATTTTTTTATTTATTTTGGACTTTGGAATTTAAACAATTGGACTTTATTTCTTTTTTTAACCCTACAGAAGGGTATTATTAAACAAAAAAAAATTTATATAAACTGTGTGCAGGGAAGGACGACGATTACTATATCGTCTCGGCCCCTCGGGTTCGTACATGACATAGGAGTCGTGGCCCGAGTCGACTTCAACGGTTCATCCCCCGTCTGGTACGGGAGGTAAGTCCATCGAAACACTCGCGAATCTCCTGTCAGCGGGTTTACTGTATTCCTTAAGGTGATTCATTGATTGAGGACGAATTTGGACTGTTTTTAAATTCCTAGTAAAGAGCAAGGCCTGGCCAATACAAGATAAGGGTTCGGATTTCATCACCACTCCCTTCTTGACCGCCTTAGGAAAACGAAACCTAACGCGAACCCAAGATTAAAACTTGACTAGAACGAGACCGATACGGTAACGCGCTTATTAGGAAAAAATTTCGAAGGATATTGGTTACTTTCTTAAGCATACCTTGAAGTTCATAATGGTTTCTGTGAGTTGAATGCGTGATTGCGCCGCCTTGTGATAGCGGTGAGGCCTTGGGTATCAAAGCTCCACTGAGCTTCCCTCGCCTCAATTCAACTTACTTTGACTCGGATTGATTCCAGAGGGGTTTGCTTAAATTATAACGAATTCCCCTTCGAGAGATAGAAGCAAGTCTAGAAAAAATCTAAGTGGAGCCATCATGCTTGTTGTTTGCTAGATTTTATAGGTTTGATTTGGTCGAGTCAGCCTTGTTTGTGGTTGTGTAGAATTCCCTTGCAATTAAGAATGTCGAACTGGTATGATAGAAGCCAATACAATGAGTATCGACCTGAATTTGAATATGGACATTATCAGTTTTATGACCATGGTGGGAATAGTAGTTGGGAACGCAAACCTTTTCAAGGTTATGGTTCATACCATAGTGAGCCCAATTACTATCCACACACGAATTGGTCTTACGAGCAAGAAAATCAGGAATATTATAGTACTAGTCATGCGTTTTTGTAAAATTACTTAAAAACTAGTCATGATTATGACATTTCTAAACCTGTTCAATCTCTAGAAGAAACCTACCAACAAATTCGAAGGGAGTATGAACGTGCAGTTAGTTCAAGAGAAGAGAGTACACAACGGTCTAAGATATTCAATGAGACTTGTGAACGTATAAGTGTTACGCTCAGTGAAATTCAAGCACGTTTAGAGGCAGAAAATGAACAGTTAGCTAATACTGCTCAAAATAATCTAAATTTCCAAAATAGTGTTTCCAATTCTACCCCTTGATATCAATAGTGAATATTTGCCCAATCTAGAGAACGAGGTTAGAATAAAAGACACTACTTATTTAGATAAGGTTCAATCATCTTTGTACTATTATGATGATGAGGATAGTAGTAATGAAGAATCTGAAATATGTAGGCATAGTGATCAGGAATCTATTAATCCAATTGAACTTTATAATGATTATATTATTTCTAGTTCAAATCCAAATAATTTTTATGATTATTCACCTATTCAAAAGGAAGAGGATTTGATTAGGGATACCACCGTTTTAGACGATGTAGTTTTTCCTTTTGATTACGAAGCCGATAGTGGTTTAGAGGAACGGGTTCATTTCGAAAATACTGTTTTAGAGTCTAGCGACTTAGAAACAATAGTCTTGGAAGAAGAAGAAGATAGACCCGTAGAGATGAGTAAAGATGCACTACCTGATAATAACTTAGAAGAATCTCTTGAATATTTTAAGGACTCTGAAGATACGGAAATTCAAGAAATAATTAGAGGTCTTTCTAGAGACACTGAAAACTCTAAGTTTGGGGGTGATTATCACTTCCCTAGTGCCTTACCTTTAACTCTCAGAAAGTCCCCACACTTAGGACTTGATATCTGTGCCTCGACCATTTTACAAGATTACCTTCATACTCGTTTTCCCGAGCCTAATGATGTCCATGAAGGAGTTCAGTCGTTAGAAACCCATCCTCTGGTTGATGTGGTTTGCCCAGGATATGATCCCCATATTGACTTTGTTTTCCCACCAAATAGTTTTCTTCCAACTGTGGGAACGTTTATATTCCAAATGTGTCGAATATTAAGTTGTGAGACTAAACCTAAATGCTTTAGGAAATTAGAATCGACACATTTGCTTAAGAATGACCACTACTCTCATTTTGGTCAATTATGTAAGTCAAATCTTATTGACTTAGAGGATCCTCAGTTATTTAGGTTATTATTGTGATCTTCTAAGATCATATTTGAGTTTTTCCAGACTCTAGGACCTAATAATTTGGATCCAACCTATGAAGAAACGCAGCCAATGAAAATATTCTATTTAGACCCTTTCATAGAACCTGAACCTGAACCACAATTAGCAATAGTTATCAGGAAACTAGGTAAGGGCATGCTAGTGTTGTTCATTTCGTTGGTTCACTGCAGTTTCCTTTTGTCATCTCTTTTTGGTTTTAAAGACCCACAGTTATTCCGGCTACTGTTATACGGTTCGAGTTGACTAAACCTTTCCTACGTCTGGCTAAAGACTTTAAACTTAGCACTTCTTGGGAGGTAACCCAATCTCATGCAACTCGGTAATATCCTTCCTTAACTGTTTTTGCTTCAAATGGTAACAGTTTCTCCTTGTTCATGCTTTTAGTTTCATCTTTAGAACATTGAGGAAAATGTTAGATTTAAGTTTGGGGGTATGGTAGAAACTTTTTAGTTGCAATAAATAAACTCCAGAGCCTAGAAATTTATGCGTATTTAGGATGGCACTAACCAATCTAAGTGGATGGAAGCATTTTGGTTGTAGGAGTTGAGGAACCAATCTGAATAGATGGAAACATCTAAGCACAGAGCTCAGGTGTTAGAAATAACATGATAGTTGCACCATATCTCGTTGAGTCCTTTTCACTTCTATTTTTATTTTGTTTTTAAACTATGTACTCTAAGTGATTAGGTGGGGCCCACGATTCAAGTTGTTACCAATGCTAGGGTGAATTAGAGTGATTGAGATACCATGAAAAAAAATGGTAGTTACCAAAAAGTTGAAAAAAATTTATTGAGACCAGACCATTTGACCAAAAGGAATAAATTCAATAAAGTCGACCACTGGTACCCTTGTATATGCCAGTTGTGTTGACCTAGAGTTAGGTTATCGACCACTGGTTCCCTTGTATATGCCAGTGTGTTGATATTAGTCAGACTAGTATCTCAATCCATTAGGATAGGTTCATTTTGTCGGAGGCCTTCAGACAGATATGGGAAACGCCGTTCACTTAGTAAACATCAAAACCATCTATGTTTTTCTATATCCATCTCTTAATCTTTCCATGTGATTAGTTTGACTCCGAATATGATGTCCATAGTGCAACTATCTGAGTAGAGCTCTGTCACTTATATATGAATTTTAGTATGCTTGAGTGCAAACTCGTGTACATCAATTGGAATTTCGCACCAGGGTACTTCCTCTTGTAGTCAATAAGTATGCCAACCAAGGAGATTCTTTAGTGCCTTCCAAGGTTCTGCGTAGATAGCTAGGTCTGGAGTAAAGGTTTTGTGGGTACACCTCTGGTAAACCCTCCGGAGACAACACTCCGCCACTAGGTCCACCTAGGGGTTCAAATGATTTTCCTTTCTAGAATAAATTTGCTCGAGGACTAGAAAATAATAAGTTTGGGGGTATTTGATAGACACATTTTTGTGTCTAATTTGTCCTCAATGTCCGTATTGTTGGAACTCTATTTTTGTACTAATATTGTGTTTTTATGTATTTTTAGGAAATAAACATTTTTGGAAAATTCGGCTCGAAAAGTTGATTTTGGCACCTGGAGGACAAGTGTTATTCGGACTCTCGCTTTTGGATAAGGGGTAACCTAATTACTAAGGGGAAACCACTGTTTGCTAAGGGGACACCTTCTTCACGATTTGAAAAAATAAAATTGGCGGGAAAATTGGTTCATCAACTGTCAGAATTTCAATCGACAAAATGAAGGTGTTGTGGTGCGATTCAATGGTTCAAACTTGGTAGGAAGATGTGATATAGCTTAAGGAACACAATATGGGTGTCAGAATCAATCAATTTAGGCTGGAATTCTCGGTTCGATTCACCAAACTCAAAACAGAGCAACACAACACTGAACACGAGCTCAAGTGTGTTTCTGCTGTGCATGGAGTGATGTGGAGGTGCCGGAAAGCTTTTGAGGCATGAAGAAACTAATTTGGAGCATTTTGGGAGCGAGTTAACGTGTGGAAATTCTATAAATGGTAAGTATTCTCA
The DNA here is from genome assembly GCF_003573695.1 of Papaver somniferum. Classification (NCBI taxonomy): domain Eukaryota; kingdom Viridiplantae; phylum Streptophyta; class Magnoliopsida; order Ranunculales; family Papaveraceae; genus Papaver; species Papaver somniferum. Next base: position 221,698,123 of record NC_039358.1, read on the forward strand.
TATTTGGGCAGCAAAGAATAATCGAATTAAAGGGAAAATATACGCAATCAATGGTCGGATTTCTTGCTCCAAAACACTATAAATACAAGTATCGGTCATTGGGAAGAGGGATCAAGAGTTTGGGGAAGGTTTGGGACGCAGAGGAGCGAAGAAGAAGGATTAATAGCAATTCCCACCTGCTGCTGATGCTGCCATTAGAGGACCTTGAAGAACACGAAGAACAGACTACACAGAGCAGTCTTATTTTCCGCACCGTCAACAGCAGCAACGGAGTGTCGTTGTTTTAATGCAGTTCCCTGGTATCGTTTCTTTCTGGACGTATCTTATGGGTCACAGAACCATTGTTTCATAACTTTTGACTCTTTTTTATCATATTCTGAGAACATGATTAATATGAGTATCTAAATCCCAACACTGGGATGATGGAGGAAGCCGTTCTTTACGCATACAATAATTATATTTAATTCTTTTTTGACTACTTGCACTTTTTATAAATTGTTTTATGATTTTTCTTAATTGGTTGTGATATCGTATGATGATGTATGCTTGTTCTTAGTGCTTTTGATGCGTCATGCTAGTGATATACAATAAATCTTCTAAAAATCTACTTTGGCAAGAATAAGAGTCGATGTCATTTGAGTTATAATTGTTTGGAATAAATATATGAATTGTGTGCATGATTAATGGTGGAATCCTGAGTCCTAGTGTCTCTTGATCCTGTGACAAATATTGTGTATATATTTTTATTTATAAATATTTTCAAGTCCGAGCAACGAACTCTTATTTACCGCACGAAAATTACTACAACCGACATCACTCTCCTACAGTGGTAAATGATGTGGTTAATGAACTTGGAGAAAAGATTTGGTTAGATCCAGAGAATTGTAGACCAGGAGCAGGAAGTGTGATCACAGCTAGGGTCAAGATCTACTTATCTAAACCCCTTCACAGAGGGGGATGGTGGAACACTGCTTCAGGAGGAGTTGCTTATGTACACTATCACTGAGAAAGACAATCTCATACTTTATGCAAAGACTGTTTTGTTTTTGATCATAATGATGAAGAGTGTGAAAACATAGTTGAGGATTTAAGAATTCGGCGATATACTAGTGTGGTATTAATATATATATACATGAATTAGCCAAAGCTTATGGTGTGGAGATAATTGAAGACTTGGATCTCCTGGTGCAGAAGATATGTGAAGCTAGTCAGAATCAGTTAACTAAAAATGCTTCTGATGAGTTAGATGAAGGCATAAAACTGAAGAGATCCAAAAATAACGAGCTTGATGATGTTGAGTCAGAAGATGGTGAACAAGCTGAAAAGTTACAGAACCAAAATAAGAATGCTGGGAAAGGACCATCTACTAATGAGACTGATGAGATGGAACACGATTTGATTGAAGAGGGAGATTTGGCTGAGAAGGAGTATCTTCATGATACTGATGAGATCCCTACTGCTACAGTATCACTTCTTTACCATTCTAATATTCCCTCTTTTTTCTATCTGCAAATTTACATTCTTAATTATTTTATTTCATCATTTTTTCTTAATAGTACTGTGTTACTTAATCTCACAAGCATGAAGGTTTTAAGCTGGAACTGTCAAGGTTTTCTAAGTTAAGATACCAGAGATCATTTGCAGCATCTTAACAAGTTACACTCTCCTGATACAATATTTTTATCCAAACCCAAGATAAATGATGAAATAATCCTTAAATTATCTAGCTTTCTAGGCTTCCCCAATAAATTTTATGTTCCTTCTATTGGTTTAGATGGCGGCCTTCTGCTTCTTTGGAAGGATGGATTCTTTCTAGATCTAGTTGGCTCAACTGATAAAATGATTCATGTTATTATCTCAAACGACCCAAGTAAAAGAGAATGGGTTCTCTCCTATTTTATGGTACTTCATATACAAAGGAACAACCATAGAAATGGTCTTATATTCTAGAGTAAGTCTGTAAAAATTCCTTGGTTTCTCATTGGAGACCTAACCATTACTATGTCCCCTCATGATAAAAATACTCAGACTCCTAGCTTTACACCTCAAGAAGTACTAGATGCTATCAACAAATCAGGACTAAATGATCTTAGATTTAATGGAAATCCTTTTACTTGGTCTAGTAACAAACATGGAACTGGTCAATATAAATCTAGAATTGATAGGGCTTTGATTAAAATTGATTGGATCATATATTTTCCTGATGCTTTACTTTCTCATTTAGCTCAAAGAGGTTCAGACCATTGTCATATTCTTTTAGATTTGTATAAATATAATAGAGTGTTAAAGCATTGCTCGGTCGAACTCGCATGCGTTGCTATCTCAAGCATGTTTGTCAATGTTAATGATCAAAACTATAAGTCTTGATTTATAGTCTACTATAGCTAAGGTCTCGGACTAGGATAGAAAGTGTAGTTGAGCTCAAGAACTCCATGGAAATCGTCATACAAGACGAAGGACTACTCAAGGAACCGGTGGATCTTCATCGATTAAAAGGTATGTGGAGACTTGAACTTATCTATCACTCAAAAGTCTATTTATCTTCTATCTTGAGACAAAAGTCGTTTTGCTATATAGACTTATATTATACACATTTGGTATTTCGAGCCGAGTTTATCTCGCCTATCTATTTCTCGAAATATGTGTTGGTAAAGCTTTCTCTTTAGCCAAGTTCATCTTTACCTAGTGACAAAAGTCATGTTATGTTTCAATCACTTTGAAAATTGCTCTGACGAAAAATGGTTTGTGAATAACCGCTATATAACGTCCTCTGAGAATGTTTCAATGATTGAAATGAGAGTTTAGATTATATAATCATCAGAGGATATAAGCATTCTTGTGGAAACACATATATATATATAAGTCCTTATTACTTGAACCGAAGTTTGCGAACTTTGTTGATCAAGTGAACCGGAGTAGTGCGTGTGCTAAGTCCGCAAACTCAGTCCGCGAACCCAGTTCGCGAATTGGCGAAGTTCTCAAACCCGAGAATTTCTGCTGGAGTTTGTGAACTCCATCTGGGAACTTAAGTCCGTGAACCCAGTCCGCGAACTTGAGTAGGTTATTGATGTAATTTTGTAGTGGTAAGTAAAGTGTTCGTTTCTCGGACTTGTTGAAATTCGATTTTAGACTTAATATAATATGTACAAGTAAAGCTGTCACAGTATCGAGAGGTACTGAGATTCAGGATTCCACCAAATTCCATTCATGTGACTTAATTAATAACTCCAACCAATTATAGCTCAAATATTAAAAATATGGACTCTTATTCTTTGCCAAAAATAGATTTTTAAAACTTTAGATGTAAATCACAAGCATGGTGTATCAAAAGCTCTTACGTCTAAGCATACACCATCAAACGAAATCACAACTAATTAGTGAAAATCATGAATCAATTAAAATAAGTGCAAAAAGTCATAAAGAATTATAAAAATTACCACATGCGTGAAATAGGGTTTCCTCCGTCATCCCAGTGTTTGGGTTTAGCTCCTCATATTAATCATGATCTCAAAATACATGTATAAAGCTTAAAAGTTGATTAAAAGGGAGTAAACCAATTGAACAGAAAAATCGCAACAGAAATAACTGTTGCAAAGGCGTTGTTCACTGTTACAAGAAGAACAATATATATGACGTGCTGTTGAGACTGCAGCTGCGACCCCTAAAACTTTGTCGTAAACACTGTTGAAGAACGACTGTCTTCGGACGTCCGTTCTTCGTGTTCTTCAGCAGCAGCAGCAGCAGAAACAGAGTTTGATCGAACTCTGATTTCTTCTTCTCTGGCCCTCCTCAGGTTCCCAAACTCTCGACTCCCCTTCTATATGACCCAACCAATCTGTTTATATCAAAAAGGCCGATTAAATCTCTCCAAAATCTTCCAAAATCTCTTCCTTTCTCTTCACGGCAAAGTTGCGGCAATTTCTTGTTTTAGAATTTATACGCGTTTCTGAGCTTTCCTTTTGATCCTAAACTCTTCCTTAGATAGATACAAATCTTTGGGAAGGTTTATAGCACTTTAATCTCTCTAAAATTCCCCAAAAAAGGTCACACACGCGACTTTCCATATTTTGTTGTTGTGATAAAAATCCGTCGATTTAGCCCAGTATAATCGATTTCAACACCCGTATTATATTCCTAGACCCATAAGGAGTCTATCCTATGAAATTCAGAGGTTTAATCGACCTCAAACTCCTCCAAATCACAATTGCCAAAACTGCCAGGAGAGTTTCTATTTTCCCGCCCAAATTCAGAATTTGAACGTGAAGGGGAAATGTTACCCCTTATCCAGTGGTCGCCCCTTATCCGCTTCTGGAGTCCGTATAACACTTGTCCCTTGGGTGCGTTTAGTAATTTTTCTGGGATGTTTTCAACACTTTTCTCGGGGTTCCTCCGGGGTATTTCTGGGATGTCACTGGTACGTCTGCTACGGAGGTTCAAATGCCACGTTTTGAGCCAATTTTGCCGCAAAAGCTTATTTCTCCAAAAACACCTACAAAGAGATAAATTACCAAAATAAATACAAGAATGAGAACTATGAATATATAAAATCGAGGCAAATTAGACACAAAAATGTGTCTATCAGTTATATCTAAAAACGATGTTTGTGAACTTATCTTTATAAACTAAGGAATGCAACTGCAAACCGTGGCTATATAGTTCATGAACCGATTCGAGTGAATCAAATAGTTTTTGCTTCAATTTTTTCTTGTGTAGTACATAAGATTTCCTTGCAATTGAACAACTCTCTAACTAGTTTATTTGAGTCATTTGAACTAGTTATGGTGAATAAGAATATGGTTGATATGAAAGTGATCATATGGCTAACCTTTTGGTTAACTATTATTGAACCAACTAATGTACAAGTTTGGGTACGGTTACACAATCCTAGAAACGTGCATTTCATTTGTGTGTAACAAGCTATGTTTTCGATCTAACGGTTGATAAATATTAGCTTGAATCTAATCATTTTTTCATCTAACGATGAATATTGAATGCTTTGTTACTAAGCTAACATTGATTGCAAACCCTGATTTGAAAGACTATATAAAGGAGAACTCTAACAACTGGGAAACCTACTCCCCACACATTCTGTGTGATACTAGTTGTGCTAAGCTAGAGTCGATTCTCCTTTAACCGTTGGTTTCTTCTTCTAAACCAGGTTAACAACTTAAAGACTTCATTGGAACTGTGAAGCCAGACCGATACTACTTTCTTGTAGTTGTGTGATCTGATCTTGCTATTTCTATCGTACGAGTGGGAAACCATCCGGACCTGGACTTGTCCAAGAATTTCTCTTATTCCTAAGAGAAATTCTTTTATGAATATGCTCATTTTCAGTGGAAACGTAGAGCTTTGTAATAGTAACATATTCCCAAAATATTAGCTTCAAGTCCATTACAGTTTGATTTTTATTTGCAAAAATAACATCCAACATGTGACATAGTATGATAATAAAAGTGTAAAGGGATCTCTTCTCTTACATAATTACCACATACCTGCATATATAAATACAACATAAAATATTTGGTACTCATCATATACATACTATGAATGTGATTTCAAGGACGTCTCCCAAAACCCCAATTAGATTAGATGTTAGACGTTATTATCATTTGTGTTTTCTGAAAAATGAAACGTGGTTTGGATTTAAGTTGGATATCATTATTACAACTTTCGTTTGGATTCCAAATTCTTTCCCATAGAACCTTGTAGCATGACATAAAAAGTAGGCGTGCACAGAACCGAACCGTAACCGCAAACCGAACCGATAACCGCATAAACCGAATCGTAACCGTACCGAGCCGATAATCCAATAGTCGGTCACGGTTTTAATTTTAATAACCGTTAGATCTTCGGTTTGGCCAACGGTTTCACCCATTAACCGCACCAAACCGAACTGTATTAACCGATGATTGACATCCATTGATTTATATTGCTATCAAATCTTAGCCCTCTATCCTTAGGATATACTTAACTTATTTCTAACCCTAAAACTAAATCATGTATCATTTCTCTTCTCTTTTCTTCTTCACTTCTTCACAGCAACTCTTCCCTCCATCAGTTGCACCAGAATCAACACCTCTTTTTCCTTTTTCTTTTCTTTTTCTTCCTTCCTCCCTCTTCCTCTTATGTTTTAGTTACTTTTTCTTCTCCTTTTCAACATACACTAGTAACACCACCATCAACTGCTACACCATCATCTCCAACACCCCCACCTGATACACTACCATCAACTGTTACACCATCATCACGAGTACCACCACAAGATACACCACTAGCACAAGCACCACCACCTTTTGATTGGTGAAAAATCGAAAATTAGTGACCCCAATAGAATTTTAGGGTTCTTAAAAAATTGGTCTTTTTTAATGTCTTTATGTCTAATTAGTTAGATTCTATGGGTTTCAATTCTTATTTCTGTAGTTGGTGCGTTGAATCAACTGTTGATGGATGTTTATTTGGTTGGATTTGTTTCATGTAATCTGAAGAAGTTGCACATTTGAAGAATATATTTGAACTTTAGGGTTCTTAAAAATCCATATTTTAGTTTTATTTATTTTTTGATTGGAATCTCTATACTGTGTTTCTTTGAATTTATGAAATTGAGCCGGGGTCTATTGAATGTTTTTTTTTCTTTCTCTTGGATCGGTTAAAAACAGTAGAAACTGACAAAAAACCGAGCCGAATTGGATCGGTTGAAAACCGAACCGAAGACAGAACACTTCGGCTACGATTTCAAATCTGAAAACCGCATTGTACACGGTTAGTTCAACGGTTTTACACATAACCGCACCGAACGTGGAAGACTCCAACTTAAAAGCGATTTGACTTAACATTCAACATTTTTCAATTCCACAGTCAGACTTGCTCTAGTACACTACCATGAGGTCCATGACACACTACTACGATGACTTTGGCTCGGCATGTGGAAGCAAAAACCGATAAGCCGGCGTATTTTGTAATCTAAAAAAGTCGTGAATCCCCCCAACAGCAGCTAAACCGCACGCCTCCTCACTAAACCGAGGAAGAAAAAAAAAGTCTCGTGATCAGTTTTACAATTTTTTTCCCAAATCACTCAAAAACCCTAACTTTCCCTCCTTCACCCAATCTCGCCATTCTTGATCTATATCGATCTCAGTCGTCTGCAATCAATCTCAGTAAAGGTACTCTTTTTAATTTTCTTATGAAAATTCACTTTTCGCTTACTAATTTTTGGGTTGAAAACGAATTTTGTTATTCGAATGAAGGTTATATATTGTTCTTGGTCTTAGAAGGAATTGGGTCTTACTGAATAATCCGTTTAGTGAAATAGTGGATGGGGTTGGGAAAATTTAGTTGATTCTTTTGTAGAGATTAAGCTAAATTGAGTGGGTAGTTCCTGGAAGAACTCATTTTAGTTTTAAGTACTAAAGTGGAAAAAAATTGGATGTGTTTGTTATATAGTCTTGATATTATTTCCGGTGCATGAAGAAATTTAGAAATGTGATGAACATTTATGTGGTTGCATTATGAAACCTAGGGTTTTTTTGTAAAGTGTAAGTATGTCTTTAACTCATTCCTTGTTATCTAGGTTTAATGGAGCTGGGAATGGGAGATGAATTTGTCTCGTGTTTCCAGTGTTGGCTCTATTTTATCTTGCAGTAGCTTAAGAAAGACAAAGAGATACTAACCATGAGATGAAAAGAAATCCATGTTGGGAAATCCAATGCTGTTATTGACTGTGTGAGGCTTGATGTGTGTGTGAATAATAATCATTTACGATGTCAGCATCAGTGAATGTCTGTTGATTTGGTTTCCTCTATCTTAAAATGCACGACTAAGTTCATGTTTTTTTAACTAATTGCAGGACAGCAGGAGCGTGATAATGGGCACATCTGCTCAAGGGTTCGATCTAATGGAGAGTGGCAGGGACATTGAAGAAGAAACTTCAAATGATATTGAGCTTGAAACAGTTGAAGAATGTGATGACACTGGTGAAAACATGAAGACGATTGTTATTTGTGATGAAGATTTAGTTAAATCTGATTCGTCAGAGCCGTATGTTGGGATGGTGTTCAAATCTGCAGATGATGGTAGGGAATATTATTCTGAGTATGGCAGGCTAAATGGTTTCACTATACGTGTTAATCGCAAAAGAAGATCGCGTATTGATCGTGCAGTTATTGGTTTTGATTATGTATGTTCAAAGGAAGGATTTCGGCGAAAGAAATCATCTAAGGAAGAAAAAGTTGCTCGGCTATCCAGGCAAACTAGAGTGGGATGCAAGGCAATCTTAGTGATAGCTTACAAGAGAGACCTTGAAAAATGGGTTGTTACCAATTTCGTTAGAGAGCATAATCACGAGCTTATGGTTCCTAGTGAGGTTCCAGTCCGGCAGATAGATAAGGGTCCACTCAACGAGGTAAGCATTTCAGTGAAATAGATAGTCGATGTTTTTGAATTTTTCCAGATGGGTTCTTGCCCTTGAAATGAATAATATTGATTGATATTAGAGGATTGGACTGTTCATGTTTGTAAAAACTTACTTGCTGAAACCTAACGAGCATTCGACTATGGGTTATGGATACTTCAATATGACTTTAAGTATTGAAGGCATTGTAGCTAATACGGAACAGTTTTGAGTTTGATGAATGACCTTTATAGTTTAAACACAGGAACCATGGAGTGCATAGTATTAAAATGACAAAATATACATATGTGACATTGATGCATGCTATTGTTAGGGTTGCGTAGTTACATGATCCTCAGGTGGAGAACAAGAATAACTGTAATCAAGTAGCTTTGAATCTTCCACATTTTTGAAAAAGAACATGTCGCTTACTGTAGTATATACACATGTACTGGAGGATGACCTTTTATAGTAATTGTGTGAATATCCCCTGAAATATTATACCCAATTCTTTATCATTTTTTATTTCCTACAGTTGATCGGTATGTGAGGAGATATTTCTTTGTTGCAGGATGAGAAGGATAAACGAATTAGGGAATTGACGACAAAGCTTTACAATGAGAAGCAACGGTTCCAACGACAGTGTGCAGCATATGAAGAGCGCTGCGATGCGTATAAAGCTCAGTTAAGTAAAATCATGAAAGACATTGATATGCACACCGATCACCTTACCATGACTGTTCAAACTGTTGTTCAGAGTATTAAAGAGATAGAAGATGAAGAATCAAATCATTGGGAGACCCAAGCAATTCAAAGTGAGTACTCTTTCTTCCAAGTCTATTCAGGTCATGCTCCTCTATGTTCGTTATTAACATGCTCTGTAATTTAGGACGCAATAATGTTATATAAACAACTGGAGAAGTGGTTGACTGGTCATGACTTGCGAGTGTAGAAACGTATGATATTATCAAATCCATTCGGTGCTTACAGAATCTTGATATAGTCCTGACACTGTTGCAATAACGCACAAACATATTTCTGTTTAGCATCTGTCATATTCTTGATAATAATTCTTTACTGCATACTTCCATCTAAGATGTTACACATGGTTATTGTGAATCAAGAGCTCGAGACGTTCTAACTTGTGCTAAAAAAACTGCAATTTGTGCTAGGTGAAACAAACCGGTAGCATTTTAATGGGAGGTGATTATGTTATCCAAATTTGCCTACAATGCTCATGCAAAAGAAGTTTCCTGTAATTGACTGTTGAAAGCAAGTGCTGCTAATTGAAGTGCTCCGTCAAATGGCTGGCAGGTTACTAACTAATCCCGCAGTTAGCTCGTGGACAACCCAAATTAATCCCTTGTTTGGCATATGCTGAAACAGCATGTGTTATTTGTATCAGCAATAGAGCTGTTCAGCAGGGATAGTCTGTCCAGGGTTAACTGCAATGCAGTATCTGTACAATGAGGGTTTACCCCATTTTCTGACCAGGATTATCCTGGCTCTTATCCACTCAATTGTGTACCTTGTATTTGGATTTCTGGTTTACTGATGCCAATGAAATTTCAGCTAGTATCGTTTGTGATAAGAGAGTCACATTTTGCACCTCTTCCACAATTCCACCAAACATCTTATTCCCCTGCAACTTGGCCACTTTTTGTATCCTAGAGTAAAATGTTTTGTTCTTGGCCCTGCCAAGATCATCTCATAGCATATGAGAGTTTTGGCTTCAAAGTAGACAGAACGGGCCGATAGTTCTTGAAATATAAGGCACGGCCCGGTTAGTATTTCAAGGCAGAACTATACTTCATATAAATAAATTTGCACTGAGAGTTTCTAGACAACAGAGGAGAAGGGCGATACTGTCTGTAGAAAATCTAGAGAGGTGAAGCTAAGAGTAGAGAAATTAGGGTTTTTGAAGCGGCAGAGAAAAAAAAGCATGTGGACAAAAACTGAAATTCCAGAATCGGTTCTCTCAGAGAATCTTGATGGAAAATAGTTTTCAATCTGAATATAAACTTTTTTTCTGCTGCTCAATCCCTTTGATATTTCTCTTATTCAGATCTCACTTTCTCTCTATTTCTATTAGATTTTTATCACCAGCTCTATCTCCTCGGCCTCATGATGTTATTCTGAAGGCTAAATTTCAACATTGATTGTTTTTTTTTTTTGTTGGGTTTTTGTAGATTTGATTTTGTTTTTCAACTTTAGGGTTTCTGGTATAAACATCTGGGGTTTGCAGAGAGGGAAAAGTTTGATTAATGGGTGTTCGGTGAATCCTGAAGGTCTCAGTTTCTTGATATTATTTTCAAATTTGATTTTGGTTTTAGTTTTTATTATTTGGTTTTTTTTGGTAAAAACATCCAGGGTTTCTTTGGAACTGAAAGAAGGAAAAGTTGACTGCTTGGGTTCATGGTGTCTTATGAGAATAGAGAATTTATACAATTATCAGAATGCATAGAGTTTAAGTTCTTGATTTTAATTTCAAATTTGATATTTTCTTTTTTTGGTAGGAAGAGGTTGTCTGAATCTGAATGTTGGAAATGTTGAACTTGGCCTGATTGGTGTTTGATGAAATGCCCAAGAGAGTAGGGAGTTTATGATTATAATGAGTTACGGGTTTATGGTTTAGATCTTTAAAATCAGTTTTCTTTTGATTGATTACAATCCATCAAGTTGAATAGTTAAAGGTCAAAATCAATTTTAACAGTTAAAGGTCAAAGGCTGTTTTAGAGCACCCATGCTGGCCGTGTGACCACAGTTGGTTGCATGCTTGGTCATCAACCACAATTGGTCACTCTGTCTCACTTGGTTGCACTGTCTGTATGTTGTTGCATCAGATCACAGTTAGTTGTAAGCCCTTTGTGTGTAGCATCAGACCGCAGTTGGTCACTTGGTTGCTCTATCTCTATGTTGTTGCATCAGATTACAGTTAGTCGCAAGCCCATTGTGTTGCATTAGACCACTGTAGGTCACTTGGTTGCACTGTCTCTTATGTTATGGCATTGGATTACAGATGGTTGCAAGCCTCTTTAGGTGCATGCTTGTGCACACCCCTGCTTGGGCACTCCAGTCACCTTTGAGAGGAAAATCTGTCTGGCTGAATGCGGGTAACTAGGGAAATGAACGGCTGAAAATACGTCACATCGCCACCGGCGATCAAGTGGCGTGTTTTCTATCATTTTTGATTGTACTGTTATGACAGTTTAAATTAGAAAGATCTACTCGCTTTTAAAGAAGAGACAGATCATACAACAAAAATGATAGAAAACACGCCACTTGCACGCATTTGGCGATGTGGCGTGTTTTCGACCTTTTATTTCCTTAGCCATTCGCATTCACCCCAACAGATTTTTTCGCTCAAGAGTGATTAGGGTGTCCACGTAGGGGTGTGCACGGGCGTGCACCACTGGCTTCCATGCATTCTGTTGGACCTAGTCAATTGATCTGCCACTTTATTTTTACTCTCTTTTAGCATGACTAAAAGTAAATTAAGTTTTTACAAAGTCGTTGAAGCTCTTCCAAGATCGTTATGCATTGCCATTTTATATTGTCGTTCTTGCTTTTGGAGTAACTTGTAGACCATATCTCCTTCTTTGAAATTTTGCTGATTTGCCCATTTTCTAGCAGCATATGTAGCTTGGAAATCATTGCCTGACTTATTCCACAGCTTTAAATGTATCGGAGCCAATTGATATGTTTTCCTATGTATTGACATTTGATAATATGGAAAACATTTATCCAATTTATTGAGGTATAGTGGAAGTGAGACCCTGTTTACAGGGAGAACCCCTTGGCGAAGCTATATTCCAAAGGGCATCAATCACCTTCGTAATAATTGTCATATATCCTTGTGTTCATTGGGTAATGCTTGGGATGATTGTTCAATCACCTGAGATATAGTGGAACTGAGACTCTTGTTTACAGGGAGAACCCCTTCGTGAGATTACATTTCACATGAAATTAATGGATATTATTGAGGCGGTTAATGTTGTTATTTTATCTTTTTAAGTTTGGTTTCACTCCCCTTTTATGTTTGAGTTTTAACTATTCTACATTTTGTGGTAACTGCTTGCCATATAGACTAAAAAAACTCATATAAAGTGTGTTATCTGTCAGCTTCTTCTTTCGGAATTTATGAGACCGCAGTCAACTACAACACTATATGTTTCATGTAAGGCTAATAAGGCTAATCCAAGCATGGGGTTTATGTGGATTTGATTAATATGTCACTCTTATTATGATGTATGCATGTGGCACCTCGGCTTCTCTAAAATCTATGAAAGTCCCGATGCATGTCTTAAATTTGTGTCTTTTAGTGTTAGTACTGCAGGCCTACTTTATTCAACAGCTTGTTTGTCTCAAAAAACAGCCATGTTTTTCAGGTTTAATATTATACTCCTACATCTTATTTTAGATCTCATTTCCCTGTCTGCAGGAACACAAAAGTTGAAAAAGAATGAATTGTCTTCCCTTTTGATTTCATTTCTTTAGAATAAGATTTGATGGGAGTGTAGGTGGGCAATGATGATCAATGCTATATTTCTGACACCTCTTGTATGAGAAGAACCTTAAAACAGTTCTTCCTTGAGCACAGTTAGCAACTCTTTGAGCTTTTCTACTCCTTATCTTCCTTTTGTTTTATTATTGTAGACTATAATCTCACGCTTCTAGTCACTAGAACCTGAGTCTGTTTTCAGTCAGGTACTTTTTGAATTGACCTATATCTTAGCACTTTAACTAAGCTTTAGGAGTTATGTTTCAAATGAAAAGCCAATTTGCAGGCGAAATCGTCTAATTCTAATGATGATCATATTTGCGATTGAAGTTGGCAATAGCAATAAGCAATTCTCTGTGATTGAAGTTGGCAATAGCAATAAGCAATTCTCTGTGTGCCTATCAAATCTCTTAATTTTGAATAAGGCATCGAACTAGTTGATGTGTTCAACCTGTATTTGTTTCATAATATCAGTTTTGATGTGCTCTTAACCTGTATTTGTTTTGGTCAATTTTTGTATTGTGTATTCATAGATTTGTATTTGTTTTGGTCAATGTTTGTATTGTGTATTCATAGACACGAGACTTGAGCATCATTAAGAAATGTCAGTGGTTGGCTCCTGTTATGGGTGATGCTCTCTTTTGTTGTGCTTTGCAGCAATTGACAATTCTTGGAACTCTGCTTTTGGAGTTGATTGTTAAAAATCATTTGTCAGATAAATGGTACAGTTTCAGGTGGTTGTAGGATCAGAATCACGCAGCAATAATGTCTCAGCGAAATTATCAACAACACAACTGCGTCGCAGAATAATTTTAGAAATGACATAATAAACGACGTCAGTTAAAATCATGAGAAAAATGTAACGATTATGTGAAAATTAGAGAGTTTTCGAGATTAACAATTGTAAGGTTACGGGAATGTCGTAAGTCATATTCGAAAATAAAGGGCAGATTAGCTGTTATCCACTATGTATTTCCCTATAAATAGTCGTTCAGTTGTAAAAGAGAGGAGAGAGATCTTTTTTGAGTAAGAAACAAGTAAATAGGAGCTATGTATTTCCCTATAAATAGTCGTTCAGTTGTAAAGAAGAGGAGAGAGATCTTTTTTGAGTAAGAAACAAGTAAATAGGAGAGAGAAAGTCTAGAGCATAGGTTATTCTTGATTCCTTTATCTTTTCTTGTAAAAATATTCAAAGATTCATCAATGAAATTAAGATTGTAAATCTAAAATGAGTTGAGTATTGATGAAATCATATGAGGGGTGTAGTGTAGGATTTCCTAGAAACAGGGAGCTGAGGATCGAAAGTTGAAGATTGTTGTTAAGATTGTTCAAATCGCTAGAAATAGGGAGCTAAGGATCGAAAGTTGAAGATTGTTGTTAAGATTGTTAAAATCAAGAAAGTTATTAAATAAATCAGTGAACCAGTTAAAAGAAAAATGATTAGAGTCAATGAAGATGACAAAAGATTGGAGTGTAAAATGATAACAAAAAAATGGAGTGTAAAATGATAACAAAAGCAATGGTTAATGAATTCCATGAAAACATCAAAGGAAGAATACATAAACGAAATTCTGAAGGAAGGAAGGTTATGGCGGTAGAAAAGATCACCCTTAAAAGATTGGGAAACACAAAAAATTACGTTCATGGCGACAGAAATACCAAAAGAAAATTTGAACCACACATCTCCATTGGTTATTACAGTGCCTATTACGCGAAAAGAGAATGAGACAACAACAAAATCCACGGGAGAATGGATATTGAACAGAACTTTAATCGATACAGGAAGTTCAGTGGATATAATATTCTATCATGCATTCAGGGGAATGGGATTTAAAGATGAAGAAATCCAGTTCAACATATTTTGTTCATGGCTTTGGAAAATTTATAACAAAACCTAAAGGAGAAATAGTGCTACGAATTCTACTAGGAGAGATCGAAACACACGTAACACTATGCGTGGTGGATATGGAATCGCCATATAATATGTTGCTAGGAAGACCATGGATACATGCGATAAAAGCTGTAGTATCAACATTGCATCAATGTATTAAATTCCCCACACCAAATGGAATAGGAGAAATCAGAGGAGATGTTGACAATGCGAAATTATATCATCAAATTGAAATAAAACATTATGAAGGACAAGCAAAAAGGAAACAATTTCGCAGAAAGTTGGCAAAGGAGGCAAAGAAAGAAGAAGAATTTAAAGTTATATGATAAGGGCAAAAAAGGCAAGGAATACCCAGCGAAATTTCGGAAGAAGGAGAAGGACCTGTGAAAACAATAAAAGAACCAACACCAATGGGAGAACCCAAGCCCAGTTACACTGCCGCAGAACCAACAAAAGAAAAACGTTGGGACTATAGAAGAACCTCTAATATTGAGAATTGGAACCAAGATGGATGTAGAAGAAGAAGAAAGAACTGTTAACCTTTTGCGAGAATATAAAGACGTTTTCGCAGGAGCATGGATGAGATACCGGGAAT
Organism: Papaver somniferum; assembly: GCF_003573695.1. Taxonomy (NCBI): domain Eukaryota; kingdom Viridiplantae; phylum Streptophyta; class Magnoliopsida; order Ranunculales; family Papaveraceae; genus Papaver; species Papaver somniferum. The sequence goes on from NC_039358.1 coordinate 221,713,499, forward strand.
AGATCCATCAATTGCATGCCACAAGTTGGAGATTAACAAATGTGAGACCATTTAAACAAAGAATAAGAAAAATCGCAACACCATTCCCAAATAGAAGAAGAACTACAGAAAATGCTTGATGCGGGAATCATAAGAGAAGCTAAATACCCAGAATGGATAGCGAATATGGTCATTGTCCCAAAGAAAAACAAAGGAATAAGGATTTGCATAGATTTCTCTGATTTAAACAAAGCTTCCCTAAAGATATTTTTCCGTTACCAGATATTCCTCAAATGGTGGAATCCGCAGCGGGAAATGATAGGGTATCGTCTTTAGATGGGTACAAAGGGTATAACCAAATCCCTCTCGCTGAAGAAGATCAAGAACATACTGTCTTCGCCCCTAGAGGTTTATATTGTTACACGAAAATGCCATTTGGTTTGCGAAATGCGGGAGCGACATACCAAAGAATGGTAGAGAAGGTGTTCGCAAAATGGATACACAAAACATTAGAAGTATACGTGGACGACATGTTAGTAAAGAGTAAAGAAGCTAAAGACCATGTACGACCTGAGGGATTTTTGAACAAATGCGGTATAACATTAAATTGAATCCTGAGAAGTGTACTATTGGAGTTGCATCGGGAAAATTTTTAGGCTACATTGTATCAAAGGAAGGAATACAGGTTGATCCAGAAAAAGTGCAAGCATTCGTGACATGCCAACACCAGCAATAAAAGATGTACAGAAGTTGAATGGCTTCTAGCTTCGCTGGGGAGATTCATTTCGCGATCATCAGACAAATGCAAATATTTTTTCGATATACTCAAGAAGGGTGCGAAATTCAAATGGACTGATGAATGCGAAAAAGCTTTTCAAGGGATCAAAGAACATCTTATGAATACAACTATTTTACAAAAAGCAGAATCAGGAGAAGAATTATTGATCTATCTTGCGACGACGTCGCATGCATTAAGTGTGTGTTATTGCGAGTAGACGCAGGAGTGGAGAAACCCATTTATTACATTAGCAAAACTTTTAATACTGCCGAGAAGAATTACTCAAAGATTGAGAAGTTAATCTTAGCATTAGTTTATGCATCATTTAAGCTCCGCATATTTTCAAGCGCACAAGATAAAGGTATTAACAAAAGTACCAATTGAATCAGTGATGAAGAATTCAAAAGATCAGGAAGAGTGGAGAGATGGAATGCACAAGTAGGCCACTTTGATATTAAATATGAAATTTTGTCTTCACCAAAATCACAAGTTGTTGCAGATTTCTTGGCAGAATTTCCTTTAGAAGAAGATGAAGCGGTAGAAGAAATGATGGATATAGAAGAGAACACGGAGATCCAAAAGATTTATTAACAGAACCAAATAGATGGGAGATATTGGTAGATGGATCATCAAATGGAGAAGGCAATGGAGTTGGAATTGTTTTAATTTCGCCAGAAGGAATAAAGATGGCTTTTTCATTCAGATTGGAATTCGCATCCACTAATAACGAAACGGAATATGAAGCTGTGATACATGCCTTAAAATTCGCAATAGAAATGAAACTAGAAAATGCCAGGATCACTAGTGATTCGCAGCTAGTTATTCGCCAAATAAAGGGAGAGTATACTACAAATGAACCATCCTTGAAGAAATACAAGAAGCTCGTTGAAGAATTGTCAGCGAAAATCCCAAAAATAAAATGGAGGCACATTTCAAGAAGGATAACAGACTCGCAGACGCTTTTGCTTTCATCTAAAGTATGATGACAGATCCAACTGCGAGATGCATAAAAATACAAACACTTCTGTCACCATCAATCAATAAATAATAATAAGAAGAAGTGGACGTGATGATAATAGACGATGAAGAAGAAGAACAAGCGAACAATATCGCAGACTGGAGAATGGAACTTCATGCATATTTGGCGAAAGGAGAAACACCAAGGAATAGATTGGAAACACACAGGTTAAAAAGCCGTGCAACGAATTATGAATTAAGAATGGGCTGTTATACCGAAAATCCTTTAATGGACCATCACTCAGATGTTTGACACGAGAGGAAGGAGAAAAAGTGCTAAAAATGCTACACAGTGGGGATGCTGGCAATCATAGCGGGTGAAGATCTTTGGCACATAGAGCAAAAATGCAAGGCTATTACTGGCCATACATGCACGAAGATGCAAAACAAATATCAAGACGTTGCGAAGATTGTCAGCGACATGAAAAGAAAATACATGCACCTGGAGCACCATTGTCATATTCAACCAGTGTGTGGCCTTTTGGGAAGTGGGGCTTAGATATTGTGGGGCCATTTTTACCAGGTTCTGGACAAAGAAGATACTTAATAGTCGCAACAGATTATTTCACAAAATGGACAAAAGTGAAGGCAATACAGCATATTCGCGACAAAGATATCTTTACATTCATATTCGAAAATATCATTTGCAGATTCGGAATTCCTGCGGAATTGGTATCTGATAATGGGAAACAGTTTGAAGGACAGAACATAGAAATGTTACTCAATGCATTTAAGATAAAATGTGGAAAGTATACTCCTTTGTATCCAAAAGCTAATGGACAGGTAGAAGCAACAAACAAAACAATCGCAGATATATTAAAGAAGAAATTGGAAGGACATCACAGAGCATGGTGCGAACAAGTACATAATGCAGTATGGGCTTATAATACAACTAGAAGAGAAGCTACAAGAATTTCACCTTTCTGTTTAACATACGGAGTTGAAGCGGTGTTACCAACAGAAGTTGTTATTCCGACAACAAAGAGAGAAGCTTGGGAGAAAAATCTTAGTGCGGGTTCGATCTTAAACAAACTTGATGAATTAGAAGAAAGAAGAGAAAAAACTTTACAACATATGGAGAATTATCAGCGAAGATTAGCCCGAGAATATAATAAACGTATCAAAGTACGCGAATTCCAACCATGAGATTTAGTTCTGCGAGAGACACCAATATATCAGCGAGAAAATGATGGAAAATTAGCGAAAAAATGGGATGGACCTTACATCATTAAGGAAATATTTGGAACAGGAGCTTATAGATTAATAGATCCAAAAGGTAGAGATGTTGGTCATAGACTTGACAGACCATGGAACAGGTTGTACTTAAAAAGATATTATCCGTAAGAAGCTTTGAGAAGTTATGGATTCTGAAAGAATAATTGCAAGATTATTCATATCAAAACAAGATCATGATGTGCGAAATTTTCGCAGAGATAATCACAGAAAAATGACATAAAAGAAAGGGGCGAACCTTTATGGCGTACACCCTAGTTCGCGAATAAAATTTCGCAAGAGGCAAATGTAAGACCTAAAGTACGTCATATTAGGGGGTACCTGTTGCATGGCTCAGGGAAAGGCTACACCGCCGCCGGAACCTGAGTCATGGAGATTTGGGGTCAATAAAGCCCATCCGGGAGAGGAACCTTGGATTCTCAGCTTAAACATATGACTTAGGTTGGGCGACTAAGGTAATAAGGACGCTCCCAAGGAGTGCAGATCTGATCAAGGCGCCGAGGTACACGGTTGAGTCAAGAGTGCCAGGGGCGTTTGAATCATACCTTGCCATTCTTGACAATTCTTGGCTTATACTGCATTCGGCCTGAAGAAAACCCCACTTAGGGTGCAGTACGCCTCCTTGAAGGGGCAACCAGGGGGGAGATAAGGGCGGCACCCTCCATTAGTGAGCTGATAAGTGTCTTAAGACGCAAATGTCATGAGGCTTTTTCTTCGTAAGAGTATTAAGGCTTGTCATATTTGTGCAACAATCCTGAAGAGGCAATAATACATAAGAAAAAGATAAGACGAGATCAATGGGTTTTCGCATGAAAGTGCGAAGACGTCCTGCGATTTCGTCGCAAGACGGCAATGTCATGAGGCTTTATTTTCGCAAGAATATTTAGGCCTGTCATATTGTCGCAACATTCCTGAAGAGGCCATAATACAAAAGAAAAAGTTAAGGCAAGATCAATGGGTTTTTGCATGAAATTGCAAGGACGTCATGCGATTTTGTCGCAATGACAAGAGGTGGCATAATAAGACCTTTAATTAGGAAGGAAAAATAAGACCACATGACAAAACAAAATATTTATAAGTATTCATAACAGATTATTTTTCACAAGAAAGATAATGAGAGGCAAGTATGGGAATCAATAAACAAGAAGCATTATCTTTCTCACTAGCAAAATACTAAAAGGGAAAATTAATTCCAAAGTTGGTTGAAGAATATTATTCGCAAAAAGTAATAAAAATAAGACAATTCAAGAAGATAGAACTAGATAAGAAGCTCATGCTTCAATATTAATTCCAGTAGAAGGAGACAATAGACGTTTTTCGCCAATGTTCTCATTATCGCAAGCCTCTCCTTTATTTCGATTCTGATCTTCGCCTTGATTAGCACCTTGATTACCGCCAGCAAGTACTTCTTCAGAAGAGATTTCTTTTTCATTCTCATTTTGATTAACACCAGCATATGCTTCCTTAGAAGGAATTTCTTCTTCATCTTCCAAGAGATTGTCCTCTGCACCACTTTCATAATCATAATCACTATCAGCAGGACGAGGAACTTCATCATCATCTACTTCCAATGGTTCGATTGATGTAGGAGGAAGAGATTTAGACAATAAAATATCATTTACAAGGACTTCAGCCCGGAGATGAACTTGACGAAGAAGTGCTCTCTGATGATTCCTATCTTGAATATCCTTAAAATAAGCAAGATAATCAAGTCTTCTTTCTGCTCGGTCGCGAGAACCAGTAAGGGCAGAGACGAGCAATGCATTTTCTTTGAGGAATTTTGGAATATTTAGCCTCCAAAACAGAAATGGAGGAATGAAGATTCTTCTCAGACTCTGGGAAAGGTAGAATACAAAATTTCAATAAGATGAAGAACTCAAAAAGATATGACAAAGAAAAGATAGTTAAGGCAGTCAAACTATTATGACTACCTTCCTTTTGCAAAATAAGATGTTGAATCAAGGTCAGACAACTATTCTCCCAACGGTCCATTGCGTCATCAAATTTATCTCCAACTAAACCTTTAAGTCGAGACTGGAGATTTTTCTCTTTAGAAATAAGAAAGGCATTTTTCTTCGCAAGAGAAGAATAAGATTCTTCTAATTTGGAATATTGTTCTTTAAGTTGATTCGCCTTTACACTAAAGCTATTCAACCTTGAATGAGTGTATCTCTTTCAGCGATAGATGACTCTGTTACTTCTTTAAGTTCATTTCTCAAAGAGCGAAGAGATTGCTCTTGGTCATCACATACTTTCTGAAGAATGCTAAGTTGTTGCGAAGATATCGCCATCTTGTTTAAACAAGTTCGCTTCTCTTGAGATAAGGTTTTATTCTCATCTGATAAAGTTTCCATCCCTAAATTAGCTTTAGTTAAAGAATAAGAAAGGCGAGATACTTCATTACTTAATAAATCTTGCCTCTGAACTAATTGGGTATTTTCATTGGTAAGATTATTTATATGATCAAGAGAATATGAATAAAGGTTATCTAATTGGTTATATTGATCCATCAAAATTTCTTTATCAACACGGGCTTCTTCAACAGCAGATTCAAATTGATATCTCTCCATTATTCGTTTCTGGTTTAAGGCTTAACATGCGAAAGAGGGATTTCAAGGATAATTAAATATGGGAAGGATAAAACCATTAAAAAGGTAAATTGAAGACACATATAAGAAAATCATACCTCTCAATTCATCATTCTTAATGCGAAGGTTATCAAGATCCAACAAAACATTCTGAAGCTTTTGATTTTCGAGACGAAGAGCATTGCAATCTTTTTCCAAAGCTGTTTACGAAGCAGCTCTGTCAGAACCGAAATACTTACTCAGAATTTCGCACATACTAGATTTGACAGGATCAATGGAAGACTTCTTGCCATCATCCAAGACTTCAGACAAAACTTTGAAAGCAATATCTATTCCTTCCACGGTTTCTTTCGAAAAGGGAAGAGACTCAGGTAGAGAACTGGCAATGATAGAAGGTTGGGAAATATTATCAATAAGAAGAGAAGAGGTTTCATTTATAGAAGGATCAATAATGGGGATTTCAATGATTGAAAGGTCAGCTGAAGAAATGAAGTCCGAGGCAGCTTTTTCGCGAATTGGAGATGATGGTTTATCTTGCGAAGATGTCGCAGGAGATTTAGAAGAGATAAGTAAGTGGAATGGAACAGAAGTTTCAACAGTTTTAAGGTGGCGAGATTCTTGAGAGGTTTATTGACATCCTTATCACCCTGCGAATTACAATACAGATAAGAAACAGAGGCAACAATATTGTTATTAGAAAAAAATAATGTTTCTTACTACCTTCTGATTCGCAGACTTTCTTTTATGCGAAACAATCTTATGCTGCGGTTTGGGAATATTAGGGTTCTGAACCGCAAATTTAGTGTTGGAGGCGCTTTTGCTGAAATAACAACAGTATGGGAATCACATAAACAACATCAAATAAGGCAGTAAACAAGATCGATTTCAGCAAAACCCATAAGGAAGAAAAAAGAAAACTAACCTTGATGAATCCATGGAAAACACTAGCAGGAAGATTATTTCGAAAAAAATTACGAATGATGAAGATCTGCAGAGGAAATAGTATGAAGATGAAGAAGAACTTAAAAAGATTGAAGAATAAAGAAGAAAAGTTGCAATAACGGAATTTGCAGAAGAACGATGAAGTTGCAGAGAAAATAAAAAGAAAGAAAAAGAGAGTGAGAAAGAGTATATATAGAGGGAATTTTTCCTCGAGAAGATAAACACGATTAATACGGAAAGATATAAGCGGTTAAAAAGCAGCGGTTACAAAAGACGTGTCAAGAAACAGATAGGAAAAAGGATACGTGTGATAAATGTAGAATATGAAATGATAGATAACTGCGACATTTCTCACATCATTCTCTACTTCGCAGAGAAGATATGAGAAGAGGCAAGATGTAGGATCAGAATCTCACAGCAATAATGTCTCAGCGAAATTATCAACAACACAACACAACAGCGTCGCAGAATAATTTTAGAAATGACATAGTAAACGACGTCAGCTAAAATCATGAGAAGAATGTAATGATTCTGCGAAAATTAGAGAGTTTGCGAGATTAACATTTGTAAGGTTGCGAGAATGTCGCAAGTCATATCCGAAAATAAAGGACAGATTAGCTGTCATCCATTATGTATTTCCCTATAAATAGTCGTTCAGTTGTAAAGGAGAAGAGAGGGGTCTTTTTTGAGTAAGAAACAAGTAAATATGAGAGAGAAAGTCTAGAGCATATGTTATTCTTGATTCCTTTATCTTTTCTTGTAAAAATATTCAAAGATTCATCAATAAAATTAAGATTGTAAATCTAAAATGAGTTGAGTATTAATGAAATCATACAAGGGGTGTAGTGTAGGATTTCCTGCAACTACAGTGGTATTGAGTTGGCAGGAAACCAAGGCTGTGATCGAATAATTGTGCAGGTTCCATGGGCATTTTTTTGAAGATGGACCAAAGCTGTCAGTCGCTCGGTAGAAGTTATGTTCACTGTTATCAGTGGGTTAATTTTTCAGCGGACTTTTTTGGCCAAGGGTAGTGCTCTGCTTGTTGCTGGTGATCGAATTGTTAACTAGTTCAGATATTGAAGCCACGTACTCCCTGGTATAGGTTCTGTAATTAGTCTTATTTGTATTTTGATAATAATGTGAATTGTTCAAATGTAGATCGTGCTAGAGAAATTATAATCAAGTTCAACTTCCCTATCACGTTGAGTTATTTTAGTAAGGATCCGATCAGATTAACTATTTTTGGTATTCTATATGATTGATAAATAGAGAGATAAACTGCAACTTAAGGTCTGGCAAGAGAGTTATCTATCTACGTTAGTGGGTGCTAGTATCGACTAATATCGAACTTCTTTATTAAAATGTCCCTGTAAGTGCTAATGCTGTAATCAAGTTGATGTTTAAATAAACCACGGGGAACAGAGAAGTTCAAAGTTTGAACTTCCTAAAACATAAAAAAATAAGGCATGTGTTAGAGGTTAGCCATCCATCAAAGACATCTTCAAATAAAAATATGCAAATTCAGAGCTTAGACATCCATTTTTGAATTTCTCCACCATGGCCGGCTATATAAGTCGTCGACTCGTCGCACACTGATTACATCCATCCACAAAACAAAAAATCAGAAGAGTTGCTCATCATGAACTTCTCTTTTGCATTCACCCTTGTTGTTGCTTTCTTTTTGCTCATTCAATCTCGCCAATTTTCTTCAGCAGAGGCTGGGAGACAATATAACCATGGTTTTAAAGCTGTACCGGCACTATACGTTTTCGGTGATTCTTTGGTCGACAGTGGTAACAATAATTATCTCCAGACACTTAACAAAGTCAATTTCACACCATACGGAATTGATTTTCCATATGGAGCTACTGGCAGATTCACTAATGGCAAAACTGTTGTAGACTTTTTCGGTAATTTCCACATTCATATAGTCTGTATTTTTCGATACACAAATTACTAATTAATCAAGTCCATTTCTTTTGTAGCTAAATGGCTTGGATTACCGTTGGTACCACCATATTTAGGCTTATCAGAAGAGGAGAAGTTTAAGACAACTACAGGCATAAATTATGCCTCTGGAGCTGCCGGCATTCTACCGGAATCAGGAACTGACGCCGTAAGAAACTCGCATCACATATCCTAGACCTAATTATTAGTGTTTATCAAAAGAAATAATCCATAGGCCAAATTTTAATAATTAATTTTTGGTCAAACGTATGTTTTGGTATGGTGACACTTTAACAGCTAATTTATCTGGTGACACTGTAGAATCAAAAACATCAGTTGACTTTCTATTCTTTTTGTCTTTTTGCTAAGAAATTAGTTGACCTTGTAAAAAGCTTGACTTTTACATGCTGTGTGGATCCAAATCGAGAGTTATTTTCTAATTTTTAGAAGTAAAAAAGTTAAAAATTAGTTTGGGTTAAAAGCATAAAAATTAATATTTGTTTCTGACTTCTGCTTCTAATATCGAAAAAATGCACTATTACTTAAAAAAGAGTCTTTTTTTGTGAAACAAACTGACATTAGCTTCTGCTTTGAAATTGGTTTTTGATTCTAGAAAGGCAAAAGTACTTTTATTTTTGGTGGCCGGCTTTAAAAGTTTTAAATTCAAGTCTTTCGATTAGCTGTTGATTGGTTAATACTATACATCTGATCACATTGTGTTATTTTGCGGATGTAGGGAGACAACTTAAACTTGGCAGAACAAGTCGATTACTTTGAGAAAACAGTAAAGAGTGACTTGCCCAAATCATTCAAAACCCCAAAAAAGATTTCCAAGCACTTGTCCAAGTCCATATTTGTGGTGAATATCGGCAGCAATGACTACATTAACAATTATCTTCAACCAGCAAAATTCAATGGCAGCAAAACACACACTCCATTACAGTTTGGTGCCCTTTTGATATCAAATTATAAGGCACAACTAGTGAGACTATACAGTTTAGGAGCAAGGAAATTTGTTGTATTTAACCTGGGTCCTATTGGGTGTATACCGGGAATGGTAAGCAGCGTCACTCCGAAACCGGTTACCCCATGTGTAGAAAGTGTTAATAATCTTATTAACATTTTCAATTATGGAATTCCAAATATGATTCAAGAACTTACAACCACATTGGAGGGTTCTAATTTTGTGTTGGCAGACATCTTCCAGAAGAGCTATGAACAAAACCAATCTCCACTTAAATACGGTACGTTATGTTCCCTCTGTTCTAGAAAAATGTTACTTTCACTTTTTTAATTTGGCTTATTTTTAGACTAAATTGAAAAAAAATGAAAGTAACACTTTTCCAGAAACGGAGGTAGTAATTTTCTTCGATATTTCGATATCCAGGACTACTGCAAATTCCTCTTGACTAACTCCTTGCATAATATTTCAGGCTTTTCTGAAGCGAATTCACCGTGTTGCCCGGCTGGATCAAATGGAACTCTGCGTTGTCTTCCGAATGATACAACATGCAAGAATAGGAATACTCATTTGTACTGGGACAGAGCTCATCCAGTCGAGAGAGTAAACTATGAAATTGCTAATGGATGTTTTAGAGGCTCATCAACTTGTTTTCCCGTTAATCTTCGCCAATTAACTCGTCTGTAATAATTTATATTGAGTTGGTAAACTATCATTAGCCGATAAATTTCATTTCATTTTGTCATTGTCATCGTCATTGCCATTGCATGCAACAACTTTTACGTAAATGCGAGTTTGCTAAGAGTAGCATTGGAAAACTGTTGTTTTGCTATCTTTATTGTGGTGTGAAAATAAAACAGTTGGAGGTTTCGTAAGTTATAATTTATAAAGTATTGTGAGACTAAGAAAGTAAATTATGCATGGTGGTAATTGTCATATTGAAGTGCAAGTGGAAATTCTGAATGAAAAAACTTCGTACGTATTCAGTGATGTTTTTTACTACATCTTTTTAGGAATCTACACACGATGTATTTTTTAGATATCTTTTAGGTGATATCTTATTATTGCATGCCATTATCACGCTAATTAAATTAGAGAAACTTATTTAAACTAATTAATATGGGATTCAACTAATTAGGAAAGTTAGAGCTCAACCGCCCAATTCAAAAGAAGGCTATTATTGGGGAGTGTTTTTTTTTACTCGGTAAAAGAAGAACGCATGGATTCGATCCTCAGACCTACAACTCCCTAGAGTAGACCACTATCTAAAAAGGCTATTATTGGAGCGTCACATTCCATTAGAGGGGCGTCACCTAATAGGACAAAAACGGGTTACTCATAAGTAATATCAAAAACCCCTGATCTCAAATAATTTTGTAATGACTAAATAATACTTATTTAGTTAATTTTAATTAGATAAAAATTAAATTAATGAATTTTGTTGTATACTTGGTGAATTCTGGGACAAAGTTTTTGTGGGAAGAAAAACTGGCCGTAAAATAAACTTCTACGGTTGGAAATAATCCAAATCTAGACGTAAAATCACTTATACAGTTGGAAATATTCCAAACCTGAACGTAAAATCACTTCTACGGTTGGAATTAAAAGAAAACTGGACATAAAATCAGATTCTACGGTTGGAATTAAAAGGAACCTGGACGTAAAATGAGCTTCTACGGTTGGAACTAATTCACACTTGGACGTGAAACTACATGCAAATAAAATTCTACGGTTAGAATTAATCCAAACCTGGACGTAAAATCACTTCTACGGTTGGAAATAATCCAAACCTGGACGTAAAATCACTTCTACGGTTGGAATTAAAAGAAAACTGGACGTAAAATCGGATTCTACGGCTGGAATTAAAAGAAACCTGGACGTAAAATGAGCTTCTACTATTGGAACTAATCCAAAACTGGACGTAAAATTAAATGCAAATAAAATTCTACGGTTGGAATTAATTCAAACCTGGACGTAAAATCACTTCTAGTTAAAGGGTAATCTAGACATTTTGTATATGTGTTAGGATATCTCATAACCACTTTTTTGGACATTAAGAATCCAAGTGAAGCCCTCTATTGGAGTGTGACGCCCCAATAATAGCCTTCATTCAAAAACACAAAATTGGTTAAAAAGACCAAAATCAACAATTCCTGGGTCAAATGGACAGTTAGATTTTGATACTGTTTAAATGGACAAAAATGTAAAAATAGGCAGGATGTAACCAGTTTCATTGTGCCCATTTTCAAATATTTTTCTTATTTTTAATTTACACAGGATGTATCCAGTTTCATCCTTGCTATTTTTTAAATTTAAGCTAGGATGAATCCAATTTCATCCTTGCTATTTATTTTTTTTGACCATTTCATCCAAATTATTTTTTACTCGTCCATTTGAACCGTGATTTAAAAATATTTGGACAAATAACCCATTTTCCGATTCAAAAACATCTTTTGTATACAAAATAAATACAAAATCTTTTGTATACGCAAACTAGGAAAGTTAATTAGAGATTATCCATCCATTCTTGATTTCCCGCACTATTAATAACTACACACAATTCATTCCCAACCCTTCAAAACCAAACCCAAAGAACCATGAACTTCTCTTTTGCGTTCATCCTTATTGTCTCTTTCTTTCTTCTTATTCAATCCCATCAAATTTCTGGAAAACAATCTACTAGTAATCAAGGTCCTGTTGTTGCACCGGCATTATATGTGTTTGGTGATTCTTTGGTCGACAGTGGGAACAACAATTATCTTCAAACACTAGCAAAAGCCAATTACCTGCCGTATGGAGTTGATTTTCCAAATGGACCTACTGGGAGATTCACCAATGGCAAAACTACTGTCGATTTTTTCGGTAATTTAAATACCAGATAATATAGAATAAATTTTGCATATTAATTATTCTTTATTTTCTTTCTTTCAAGATTTGCAAATTCTTTATATTTAACGGAAAATGGGTCATTTGTCGAAATATTTTAAATCACGGTTCAAATGGACGAGTAAAAAATAGTTTGGGTGAAATGACCAAAAAAAATAGTAAGGATGAGTTTCATCCTAGCTTAAATTTAAAAAATAGCAAGGATGAAACTGGATACATCCTGTGTAAATTAAAAATAAGAAAAAATATTTGAAAATGGGCACGATGAAACTGATTACATCCTGCCTATTTTTACATTTTTTTCCATTTAAACAGTATCAAAATCTAACTGTCCATTTCACCCAGGAATTGTTGATTTTGGTATTTTTAACCAATTTTGTGTATGTTTAATTAACGAGTTGTTTATTTGTTTTTAAAGATTTATGTGCAAATGTGCATGACTAAGGTTGAGATACAAAATGATTTTTTTCAATGGCCAGACTAAAAAAATAGTTAGCAAAATGGTGTAATAGTTTGCTTATTTGCACATTTCTGAACAAATTATAAAGAGAGAATTTATTTTTTTTAATTCATTTCTCCCATTATTCTAATTTTCTTTATTTCCATAGCCGAATGGCTTGGATTGCCATATCTACCACCGTACTTAGGTTTATCGGAAGAGGAGAAAAGCAAAACAATAACCGGTATAAATTATGCTTCGGGAGCATCTGGCATTCTTCCAGAAACAGGAACTTTAATAGTACGTTTTTTACTATTAATTCATTTAATAGTTACAAAAATATTCAGTTTATAAGGTATGAACGTTCTCAAAATTTGGTAACTGCTCATTAATCCATCTTATGTGATTAGTTTTGATTTTGTGTTTGCATGCAGGGAGACACCTTGTGCTTGGAAGAACAAGTAAATTACTTTGAGAGAACAGTAAAAGATGACCTGCCCAAATCACTGAAAACCCAAGAAGAAATTTCAAAACATTTATCTAAGTCCATACTTGTGCTTCAAATGGGTAGCAATGACTATATCAACAATTATCTCCAACCAGCAAATTACAATAGCAGCAGAACATATAATCCTCAACAATTTAGTGACCTAGTGATATCAACTCTCAAGAATCAGCTAGTCGGATTATACAATTTAGGGGCAAGGAAATTTGTAGTTTTTGAGTTAGGTCCTATTGGGTGTGCACCAGGAATAGTTGGTAGGGAAACTCCAAAACCAATCACCCCATGTCTAGAAAGTGTTAATAATTTGGTTAACATTTTCAATTTGGGACTTACAACTATGACTCAAGAACTTGCATCAACCTTGCAAGGTTCGAATTTCATTCATGGCCTTGTTTTCAAGAAGAGCTATGAACAAAACCAATCTCCCCTCAAATATGGTAAGTTTTCATTTGTTTTGGAGTTATAGAGTGTTTTTTTACTGTATAAAGCTATCATAAACCTACCGATTAATAATTATTTATTATTTATATTAGGATATACCGGAGGAAGTACGCCATGTTGTCCTTCGGGACCAAATGGACCTGGACCTTGTGTTCCAAATGGTACACCATGCGAGGATAGAAATGCTCACTTGTACTGGGACGTAGGTCATCCAGTTCAGAGAGTAAATTACGAAGTTGCTAAGGATTGCTTTGATGGCTCATCGACTTGCTTCCCTATTAATATTCGCCAATTAGCTTGTATTTAATAGTTTATTTTGAGTTTAGCATAGTTATCAGAAAAATATATTCCAATTCATTTTGTGATTCGGTTGAATATGTTTAGCTTTCTTTCCGAAAATGATTTATGACTCCTAATTTTTGTGCTTCCAATGCTCCCAACATTAGGTGGTAGTCCACATAGGCAAACTTTGAGAAAACAAAACGCAAACAAGCGCTGAAGCTCTATCTCGATTGAATTGATATTCCTCCGTCATACTTTCTATAGTCAATTTCACAAACCCTAAAACAACATGTGCCCGTGTGATATAACCACTTGCACTCTCCAGGAGTCTCCCCGGCTTTCATTCTGATTTTCTTTTTGTTCGCTCTTACACTTTACCTTCTTTTCTTCATCATCTTCTCGATGTTATCGTGAAATTAGTTGAACTTCACCTAGGAAAGTATAGGCAGATACATCAAAGCGTTCTCCGATCTTTTGGGATGACATATCTCACAGTACACAGAAATAGAGAAAATCCAATAGTGGTGCTCTTCATGGGGGAATGTATGCGTCACGTTGGTTATGATCTAACTGTTGGATGTAGTAACAACAATCTTAATTAACTGAGAAATAATACTTAGCTCAAACCGACATTTGATTGATGTTCCGGGAGATGCAATGATACATGTAGCAAAAAATAGTAGAGACACGTATGAGATACGCTGACCTAAAGGCAATATCGCCTATTACTCCTCTTGTAGAGATATGCTATAGTTGTTGACGAGATGCGTCCAAGATACAACTACTGATAGTACTCCTTAATGTAGCATACAAAGAGAGTACTCTAAGAGCTTGGCGGCGAAGTATGAAGAAGTGAAAAATGTTACAATGAAACAAAGATAATAACAAAGAAAAAAAATCAGAGAGGAAGAAATTATATTTTCTCGTCTGTGTATGTTCAAAAATGAGTTGAAAAACTCTTTTATAGTCAACCATAAAATGACCCGTCACTAACAATAAAGGATTCTCACGCGTGACAGAAAAAGGCTGAGAAAAACATTTTCTGACGCATAGAAAACAGGAACTAAGAAAGACAGCTTCTGCTTTAATCAGAAAACAACTTTTCAGAAAAACAACTTTTACTTTTTGTTAGACATCTTTTGTTTTTATCAAAACCAGCTTTTGCTTTTATCACAAAACAACTTTTGTTTTTATATATATATAAAAAAAAACTCTTGCTTTTATCAGACATCTTTTATTTTTATCAAAAAATAACTTTTGGTTTTATCAATTCAAAAGAAAAAACAAAACACGTTTTTTCTAACAATCCCCCACATGAATGATAAAACATGCATATCGATAAAGCACGAGAAAACAGAGACATCAAAATTAGGCTAAGGTGTCACAGAGATTGAACCTTAACTTAGTGAGAGGTTACCAGAACTACTTGTTGTAATGGTAAACACAATGTCTTGAACCGCCAACAGTGAATGCAATTGATAAATAACAACCACACTTGATGTCCCAAACGAAAGCTGCCAAGCTCTTGCGGCTGTGCCCGTTTTGGTCGTGGGGTAAATCCCGGACTTAATGAATGTCTCTAGAGAATCAACTCAAATTCTCATAGGAAGTGGTCCCACTTCCAACATCCACATAGGTGAGTCCATTAAGAGTCTCCTGTCACACCTCGCTTTAAACAAATCCATGGAACCCATTAAGATCTTAAGAAATCATCCTAGATCATGCAGGTAGCACTATCACACAGTTACACCATAGGGATGGACAAAGATAGTGTTGTCTTGGTATCACCATAAATTAGTTGTCTCATTGAACCTTGATCTTCGAGCTCCATTCACAAGGATCCTTCATGGTGATTTATTCTATGAGCTTAAGTCCCATCCCCCTCGACGTTGATCTAACTACCTCTTTAGATAATCCTTTCATCAAAGGATCCGCAATATCATCTTTAGACTTTACGAAGTTTATAGAGATAATACCAGTAGAGAGTAGTTGTTTCACTGTCATGTGTCTTATTTATAGATGTATACACTTTCCGTTGTATACACTGTTCATAGCGCAACCAATAGCAGCTTGACTGTCACAGTGAATTGCGATCAAAGACACTGGCTTGGGCCAGAGTGCAATTCCTCCCAAGAAAGCTCGTATCCATTCAACTTCCTTTACAGCTTTCTCTAAGGCTAAAAACTCTGACTTCATAGTGGATCGAGCTATACATGTTTGTTTGGAAGACTTCCATGATACAGACGCACCTCCAAGTGTGAAGATGTACGATATACCCACTAGTGGATTTGCACTCATCTGAGTCTGAATTATAGTTGGCATCACAATACCCTTACAGCACAGCAGGATACTTTCCAAAACTTAAGAAATAGTTTGAAGTGTCTCTCAGGTAGTGTAGAACTCTGTCGAGAGCATTCCAGTGATCCTTCCCAGGATTGCAAGTGTACCTTCTCAATATACTCACAGTGTATGCAATATCAGGTCTTGTACAGTTCATCAAATAAATAAGACTGCCAATAATGCGAGAATACTCGAGTTGAGAAATTCCCTCACCCTTGTTCTTTTTTCAAGTTACAAGCATGATCATAAGGAGTAGATAAAGGTTTAGCATTTTGATGATTAAATCTCTTAATACAGTTTCAGCATAATGAGATTGACTAAGACTATATCCATCAGACGTCTTTCTGATTTTCATCCCTAAGATTACATCAGCATGGCCTAAGTCTTTCATGTCAAAATTTTCGTTAAGCATGCTCTTAGTGGTATTAATAATATCAAGGTTACTGCCTAATATGAGCATATCATCAACATACAGGCACACAATAACATGAGAATCATCCACAGATTTAATGCAAACACATTATCAGATTCATTAACCTTGAAGCCATTAGATATCATTACATGATCAAATCTTTCAAGCCACTGTTTAGGTGCTTGTTTTAAACCGTACAAAGATTTGTTCAATTTGCATACTTTGTTTTCATAACCTTTCACAACAAAACCTTAAGGTTGGTCCATATAAATTTCTTCGCTCAATTCACCATATAAAAATGCAGTTCTGACATCCATTTGATGTATATGCAAATCATACAATCAACATCCTAATAGAAGTGATTATAGTGACCGGTGAATAAGTATCAAATAAATCTAATCCTTCCTTTTGTCTAAAGCCTTTAGCTACCAACCTAGCTTTGTACTTATCTACAGTTCCATCTGTTCTAAGCTTCTTTTTGAAAACCCATTTGCAACCTATGGCTTTACTACCAAGAGGTAAGTCTACAAGCTTCCAAGTTTCGTTTTGCTGAATGGACTCCGACTCATTTATTGAAGCTTCTTCCCAGAAGGGATCTTCCGGAGAAGTCATAGCTTCCTTATAGGTTTGAGGTTCAAACTCTACCGTAAGAGTCACAAAATCTGGACCAAAACTTATCTCGGTTCTAACCCTCTTACTTATTCTCGGTTCGGTCTCATATTCTAGAGACGAAAGTTTTCAGCCATCGATTTCCAATAAGAAGAATATGAAGACTCTTAAAGACCATTCACCATTCGATGAGTTTATTGTCGGTGAAATGTTTCAGAAGTTTCGTGAGGGTCAAGGAACACTAATTTTAATTTGGGAATTGGCCAAACAAGAAGGAACCAGGGATTATGCATTACAGTGGAGCAAAGACGACATTCTGATCCGCGGCGAAAGTTCTAGGCCAGATCAGCACTCACTGAAGTCTTATTTGGAGTTTCTGTTTCTGAAATCTACTCTAAAGCTATCAATCCAAGGGATTGAGGTAAACCCTGTTTTACGTATAAGTTTAATTTGTCATTTTCTTCTTGGTTTTGTTAACTGATAGTTGCTTCTTTTTTCTTAAAGGTTGCTGATAATCCATGGGAAAGCGTACTCGCTATCAAAGAGGTGAATGAAAAGAGGGTTATGGGGAAGGGGCCACTGGTGATGTTAGGCTTTTCAGAAAAAGAGCACATCAAGAACAACTGTGGAATATTCTTGTACTGGAATGGGAGGCTTATAGAGGTGAGCTACTTGACCACATTTTGTTTATCAATAGCGACTGTCTTTTATAAGGATCCTTGGTAACAAATTTTGTTTAAGGTAATGTATTCAACACTTTTCACCAAAAATCAAGAGACCTTGCTATATCATTCCCTTGGCTTCACATATCTGCAAACTCCAGCTATACCTGATTAACGGGGAATTTAGTAGGATCCTTGGTAACAAGTTTTCATCCCTTAGCTTTCCAATTCTACTGTAAATGTAAGCTATAATACTACCACCAGGGTATGTAGCCATATTAGGGTTGTTCCTTAATTAGCTTCCATTAAACTTTGGGCAAGAATTTGGATGTTGCATCCATGAGAACAACTGAAAGTTTTGTTTTCTGTTCGCCCTTAGTTTGTATGAGCATTAGCACCAGCTGCCAATTGAGCTTCCGTGGCAATACCACCAGGAATGATGTCATTAATATCAGTCGCTCTAACTTCAGTTGTTGTATTGCCGTTACATCACTTTGGTTTATCTCTGTTTGTTATTGCCACAAATTTTTAAATGCTTCTGCTATTGTAATGTAACTGCGTATTTATCTACTGCTGATGTTGTGTTTATCAGGCCTACAAAAAGGTCGGTAACATGCAAAATGGCAGTGGTCGAGGAGTTATTGGCGCCATTGAGGTTTCGCAGTTGATGGTATAAGAGTTTACGGATGCTTTGTAGTATTTTTTTATGCAAGTGCAAAGATTTGAAACTCATCATTTTGCAGGATCAGAAGACCCTGCATGATACGAAGCAAAAGTTCCACAATTGCAACGCATACACAGAGTTGGAGAGGTGGTTAGCGGAAACCTTCGACAATTACTGGGATAAAAACTTCAAAAACTCGGATCCAGTGGTAATTCTGTTATCATTACTTTATGTTTTAAATAGAAAACCAAGAAAAAGAAAAGTTACATTGTTTTCGGTTCCAAGTGTTGATGTATTTAGGGTCCAAGTATGCAACCTGGTGAGGAATTGGTAGATTGGGTGAGGTGTGATGGCTGCAAAACGTGGAGGAGATTGAACTCTGATGTAGACAGCAGAGAATTACCTCGAATATGGTATTGCTTTAAGTATCCATTTAGGGAAAGTGTAGTGACCCCCCCCCCCCCCCCCCCCCCCCCCACACCCCGGAAGAAATGGAAGATGGGGAGTATCAAGTTCGTTCTAGCCGGCCCCGTCTTATATTGCCCAGCTCCAGCGAAGAAGATTAGGTAAGCTACTTTCCAAAAAAAAATTCATATTCTTCATTATAAATGAAATGTCTAGTTTCCCGAAATTGCCTTATGTTTCATTATAATCCTAACTATAGGGTTGTAGATTTCATAAACTCAGATGCTTGGAGTTGGAATGTTTTTCTAATTCAAGATTATTTCACTACCAAAAATTGTCAAAAAAATCTGCAATATGAGAATCCCCTTTTCTGGTAGTGATAAGCTTTTACAATAAATCTGGTGAGCTTACTGTCAAGTCTGTGTATAATCCCCATTACTTCCTAGAGTTCAGTTCTTCCTGTAGAGATGTACATACATAACACTAGGAATAAACTTGCTAGATTCAACCATAACCAGGATGATGTATGTAAAAATCTGGAAATTCTGAAACCATTGTTTTCAACTGTGCTTTCTCCAGATCTGTCTGTTCTGCTGGTCATTATGTCCTTGAAGACATAAACTCTAACATTAGTAATCAAAATTGGATCCTGAAAAGGCCATCTCCAGGATAAACAGTTGCATTCCCAAACCACAGCTAGATATGCTATTAAACACTCTAATTTATGTTGACATCCCTTCTGGTCAGCAACACTTGACTAGGGATACTGATAATACTTGTACTCTTCCACAAGACTGTATTCTAGTTTACTTTGATGCTTCTTTTGACCAGAACACTAATACATCTGTGTGGGTGTCGTTTTAATGGATATTTCAGGGTTTGCCAACAATCCAGAGGATGCTGAAAGTATGGCTCTGCTTCAGACTAACTTAACTGGATATAGCTGAAGAGTGTTTGCATAAAGTGTGATGCTATCATTTCTTATCTGAATAAAAAGTAAAGGTCTGTTTTAGATGACTGTCTCTTCCTCTTAGCAGAAAAAATATGCAAATCATAGTAGATAGAAATCTTAATGTTACGGATGACCCTCCTCACTTCTTTCAAACATCTGTAAATCCTGTTTAAGTTTAATAAAAGTCTTTTGTCCTAGCAAAAAGTTTCATTTTTTTCTCTCATTCTCTGCAACGCAAACAAGCAGACTCTAGCCCCGATGGTCAAGTCCAATGGCCAAGAATGAGTTACTTCTAAATGAAAGAAAATGCTCTGGACCAATTCCATTTTCAACTGGAAGCTTCCATGGAGCATGGTGCTCATGAGGAGCAGGCTGAAGCTTTAGCGGCTTTGGAGGCTATAAAGTGGGCCAAAAGAAGTATCCATAAGTTACAGATGGAAGGTGACTGTCTTAATGTAGTTAGAGCTATTAACGGCAATACCGAGCTGTGAGATGGCGGAATAATTTAATAATATTAGATTGTAGGAGGCTGTGAGATGGCAGAATAATTTAATAATATTATATTGTAGGGAACTTTTAAATGGGTTTAATGAGTGGTGTTGTGGTCATGTCCCTGGGGACACAAACGAGGTAGCCAATAATCTGGCAAAGGAAGCTAGAATTAGTCCTATTTTTTTTTGTTTTTTGGGTCTTGAAACCTCACCTTTGTGGTTGTCAACTCTCGTTAGAAAGAAATTGATTGTTGCGATTTGATGATGCAATACAATTTTCTATTCCTATCAAAAAAAATAATCCATTTTCAACTCGCATGGACTTTTGGAGAGCATTAAGCACTAAAACTCCAATCCTTAGCTTTGTTTTTTTAGTTCCAACGGACCAAAAATAATTCAAGATTACGTAGTCCAAGTAAGGAATTTACTAAATTGCATACAAAAACACCCAAATAGAAAGGCAGTTGAACAATATGACGGTAACCTCGCATTCGATTCAAACTAAAATAAGAAACCTACTTTCGGACAAAAACTTGAAAAAATAGGAAACTGTTTGACAGATGGGGGTCAGCTACATCACACCTAGTAAAACAAACTAGTGTCTGAAATGCCTAACATTGGTGAAGAGAAGAGAGACACCATATTTATCACAACAGTCAATGGCATCTGGATCTCTCATACTACCGCCAGGTTCTGCGATGACTGAAATCCCACTTTGACAAGCTTCTTCTACTGCATCATTCCAAGCTGAACCACAAGCGCAAGAGTAGAAATCCAGATTAGAATCACAAACATATTAACAAGCCATGTAATATAATTATGTGATGCATACTTTCAGATGAACAATACCCAACTTCATAGGTTCTGCAGAGTTTTGCCAAAGATTTGTGGATAACTCATAATTAAGCAGTTAACAAACTGGAGACAACCCTCAGATCTAATTTGGAATGTGAATTATACGACAATACTAACAGGTTATATTTTACCCCCAACATTCTGTTTATACCGACTTATAAGTTATATCCAGTAGGATGATGGAGTTGACCATTTCTAGGGAAGGATTTTGTTAGACCACATAGAACAGGATCAAATTGGCAATATGCAAACGGTGTTGTGCCACAAAGTATATTGTGTAACAAAGAAAATTTATTAAAATGAGCCATTACCAAAGGGGAAGAAAGCATCACTGGCTAGAGCTGCTCCATTAATCTCCTCGCCAGATTTTTGCGAAGCTATCCTTAGACTCTCTCGGCGATTTGGTTGCCCACTACCCATTCCTAGCATGCAATTGTTCTGAATAAAAGTAAATAGGAAAGCACAGAAAGAAATATTAGAATGAATCTGCTCTAAAAAAAACCAAAATAACAAGAAGTTAATCTAATATTGATGGGCTGCAGTTGATTCCAGAAGTAGAAAGACCAACCTTGGCAATAACTATAGCATTGCTCTTGACATGCTTACAACACAACCAAGCAAATTTCGCATCGGAAAGGTCGTCCTCTGTTGGAGGCTTTTTAGAGACTACCTTAAAATCAATGTCTTCTGGAGTTAAATCATCAGAATCTTGTGCTAACCAACCCCCACCAACTTGTCTGAGCGAGAGTTTTCCCTTTTCATTCTTGTTTGCTTCAAGAATCCTCAGGGTTTTTGACTTTCCACGAAGAATCTCAAGACCTTTCTTAGAATATTTGGGAGCAACCACAATCTCATAAAACATCCTTGTTTCGCCATCAGTTGGGCTTCTAAATTCTCTGATTTCCTTCGCCAAAGTCTTAACACACAAAAATTTGAATTAATATATGATCTACCAGCACATTTACCACAAAGAGCTTCACTTTTTTAACCCTCATTGATGTCTTACCTCGTCAACTTCTACGTTGAATGCAACTATCCCACCGAATGCACTTATTGGGTCTCCTTTCACAGCTAGCCTATATGCTTCAAGAATGTCATCCCGAGATGCTACACCGCAAGGATTTGTGTGCTTCACAACCACACAGGTAGGTTTTGGAAATTCTGATACACAATTCCAAGCTGCGTCCGCATCTAAATAGTTATTATATGACATTTCCTGTACGTAAAGTAAAAAAGAACAATCACAAATAAATTAAAATTAAAATGTATTGAGAGTAAACAAAATAGATCACGTAGTACATATATGCAAGAAAACAGTAGAAATATATTTCGAGTTGTTAGCTTGAGACTCGTGAAGGCTAGATTTCATAAACAAGGATGCTGCACCAGAACTAACGAAATGAACAAATCTGTTGAGTACATCATAAGACGGCATGTACAACTTATTATGTCTTAGTCAGTCGACCTAGAAAATAACTAAATAAGTAAGGTTGTGATTTCTAGCAAATAAAAATCGTGTACATTCTAAGAAGATACAATCCTATATCGTATACTTCGCTCATTTGAACTTCCACCGCTTACTATGGCACCTCAACTAAAGATGTAGATTACATTTTTCTTCAGGGGAGCTTAAATTGCACAAAAGCACACACAAATCGCAACCATCCTTTCTTATAAGCAATTAAAGAATCTTTTTAACTGTAATTGTTAAAACCAGTAGAAAGAACAAGAAAACAAAGTTCAGTTAACTAACCTTTCCATGATGCTGGACTGCAGTGGCAATACCTCCAGCGTTAACCTCAGAAAGACTCTTATCAACATAAAATGCAGCTTTCTGGTGGGGATTTTCACCATACCGAAGAGACCGTTTGTCTGACAGACTCTTGGTAAGGCTGGGAGGAAATTTATCTAGCATCACGTAAAAAAAAAGAAGATTAAAACCCACTTAATCCTTTAACAACTAATTTTCAGACAAACAATTGGAAGATGAAATGCAACTCTACCTCCTACAATCTGCTGCCATAGCCACTCTGAAACTGCGGAATCATATGAAGCAACATGCTCAAAAGCCTTCCAAGCGAGCTTCCTACGAAAATGTGTATCAGCCTGATTTCCTTTCAAAAAATCCAAGAGTTCAGGATAGTCTCCGGCGTCAACAACTACGAGTACATCCTTGTGGTTCTGTTGAAAACACATGACCAATAAAAGTAAGTAATGAGATAATCAGAACCATACATTAAAAGTTAGAACAAGATGACTGAAAAAATACACTTGTTATAGTCTATATAAATGCATGGTCGTACTTCATAATCTAATAATCATGAGCCAAGGTTACAAAACCAGTTTTTCTGTCACTCTGTGTACGTATACTTGAAATACTTCATGCCTCAGACACAAAAGTTATGTAGAATCCCAAAAAAGACCAGATTTACACAAGGAACTAATCTGGCGGCCGACATAAAAACCTAATTGATCAGTAATATGTTGCTCCTACCTTTGCCGCAGCTCTGATCATGGCAGGGCCACCAATGTCAATGTTCTCAATTCCATCTTCAAATGTAATTTCACCGCTAGAAGTGACTTTCTCATAAAAGGGATACAAATTTACCACAACTAAATCAAAAGTCCCTGCGAGAAACATATAACATAATCAGTATGAAATACTATGATCTAGACCTACCAAAATGACTCCCAATAACAGTCTTTATGTCAAGAAGAACTCACCTATCCCATGCTTATCTAGAGCATCCATGTGATTCTGCATATCTCTTCTAGCAAGAATACCCCCATGAACGCTGGGATGTAAAGTTTTGACACGGCCATCAAGCTGCAGTAAAAACAGAAACAAATCAAAATTCCATGTCAAAAATCAAGGCTTCACTTACGGGTTGCTTCTTCATTGCAATGAAAAACAAGATCCATCAGTATTGATACTAACAGAACCTCAGTTGTATCAACATATATGGAGAGCACAACTTGTCACTTCAAATATAAAAAGGTTCTGTGTAGTAGCAGTTGCGTACAAATTTCAGAAATTATTTTTAGTGGCTTCCCAACTCTTACAGATCATCTTTAAGAAATGGGTCTGATCAGCTGTTAACCAATAGTTGTTTGCGACCAAAGAGAAAATTTTAGCATCTAGAGTTACTTGTGAGTTGTGTCTATATGTACATTTGCAAAATAATCCACCAAAACGCTAAGAGTTAAAAAGGAAGCCCCAGCTCTTACCATTTCAGGAAAATTAGTAACTTGTTCCACTTTGGTTACTGAAACTCCAGCTTTCTCTAAAGCAGTCGCTGTTCCACCGGTTGAAACAATCGTATACCTACATGTATCAAAAAGCATACTCACATTAACATATTATAGCAGCTAAATTGTTGTCAAGAGACATAAGAAATGCATAATTCTTATAAACAAACCAGAATTGCTTAACCCAGTTGATGCGCAGCACAAACTTAAAAAAATCGAATAAAAGAACATAAACGATTAACTAACAAAGGGAAAATAATACTCACCCTAATTCCTGAAGTCCATTGGCAAGTAAAGAAAGATCCTGCTTGTCTGACACCGATATCAATGCTTGCTTGTTGCCTGAAGATACAAAACAAATGAATTTTTATTAGATTTCATACAAAATCAAAACAAATTTCCCCATGCCAATAAAATTTCAAGAGAAACTAGTAAAAACAACCTTTTAATGAAGTTGTTGCTGGAGATGCTTCTACTGCAGCAGACATTGCTTTCACTAAACTGACCTTACTTCGGCAAAACACTGACGGAATCCGATACAAAATTGATGCCTGAAAAACCAATTAAACCAAGAATTACAACCCAAACTTAAAAATAAGTACTAATTCCCAACAAAAAAATCATTTTATTTCTCTACCTACAAAGTAATTGAAATTTACCTTTTGAGGAGAGCAGGCGGCTCTGTGAGCCTTGACGAACTGGAGAGTACAGATTCCGTTAGTGAAAGCGGTACTGACAGTGTTACCGGCGGTGGCAGCAAAACCCAACATTCCTAAAAAATGAAATCAAACCCAGAATTTAGTTAATCAAATAAACTCAATAGAAAGAAAGGGTTTTTCATTACAGAAGAAAAACAAGGAAAACCCATTAAAGTTGGTACCTTTTTCTTCTTATCTTCTTTGTGAAACAGATTGCCGGTCTTTGTGAAAGATTGCTGGAGGCGCTCTGGGAAGAATGAAAAATCTCGAGGGTTTAGGGTGTGTAGTGGTGGGAGTAGAAGCAGACCCCTTTTTAACAGTGGGGTTTTTGGGGAGTGATGATGATGATGAAGTGGTGGGATTTTATATCGAGGGTTTTGCTCTAAACAAATGTTTTTTCTTTCATTAACCTCGCGTTTTTAGGGGGCACTAAAAAAGATTTAGGGCCAATAATAAAACAAAAAAGATCACCTAAATGGAAAATGTAGCCAGTCCTTATCTCGCGTAATTCGTAATGGCAAAATTACCCTTATATATTCGGAGGATATGATAACATTTTTATCCTCCGATTGCAATCGGAAGCCAAAATATTACCCAGACTTCCGATTGTAGTCGGTGCAGTATTAGAATGATTTTTGTTTCATTTTTTCCATTTCCTTTTCATTTTTGAGTTGTTAGAGTTATAGAGAAGAAGGTAAAGGAAAAAAGGGAAAACCCATTTTATCACTACAAAAATGGATGGATATGAAGAAGAAGGTGAGAATCATGGCGAAGAACAAAATGTTGAGGGTTCACGACCGTTTAGAGAAGATGATTTGGGGTATATGTTGAATGATCCAAACTTTTGTGGAGAGGAAAGCCTATACGACCCTTTCATGGAAGAAAATGGAGAATCGCCTGATATTGAAGCTAACGATGCATGTAAAACACAGGTATTGAGAAACTCAAATACCTATATTCGTAAAGCCTATATTCGTAAAGCCTATATGCATGTAAAGCCTATATGCATGTAAAGCCTATATTCGTAAGAAACTCAAATACTCGATTTGCATGCGTTTGTGTGCTTTTGTAAACAAGAAAAACCGATTATTGCATGCATTGAATGTCATGAACTACCCAGATTCGGTAGATAATTTCTCGAATAAACTTATGAATATAACACACTGAGTACCAAATATGTATATTCGGTAGTTCCAAGATAGTAGTTTACTGCCGAATATGAGAAAAAACACCAAACTGGTTTTCCAAAAAAATCTACATTTGGTAGTTATGTAGAGTTATTTACCCCCGGATGACCCCAAAAACGAATTCCTCAAAAAATTTCAAAACTCAGTATTCTTATCCTTTACAACCGGTAATAGTTTAACATTATTTGGCTGCCGAATATAACAGTGGCCTCAAAATAAAATTTCCGAAAACTTGAAAATCGGATGTTTATCGATTAAAGTTATCTCCCGGTTATTTATATTCGGCTGTTTTACTATATATTTTAGCTTCCAATTATATCATTTTTTGCACTCAGTAAACTGTGTACATTCATTTGCATAAATCGGGTGTTTTGGGTAACCGATAGGATTCCGAATATAGTATATTCGGCAGTTTGAATTATTTAATAACCTCCGATTATTGTATAATAATTTGTTGCTTTCATATGCAGGCCGTTGAAGAGTTTGTTGATGATTTCCATTTGAGGCCCGACACTTCCATATACTATGCAAACGATTTGGTATACTCATTACTACTTTTTTTTTTCAAATTTTTTATGTTAAATGGTTATGCTTATTAGAT
Source organism: Papaver somniferum (assembly GCF_003573695.1). Lineage (NCBI taxonomy): Eukaryota > Viridiplantae > Streptophyta > Magnoliopsida > Ranunculales > Papaveraceae > Papaver > Papaver somniferum. The sequence goes on from NC_039358.1 coordinate 221,740,622, forward strand.
TTGTTTTTTTTTTATGCACGTTTAGACATTTGGAAGTAAGAAGGAGGCAAAGGAATGGCTTATGAACAAGGCAAAAGATAACATGTGCGTGGTAGTTCAAAATAATCATGTTAGTGACACTCGATTTTAAATGATTTGTGAGCGAGGTGGGACGCGAAAGAGTCACGGGGGAAAGAATAGTAAGTACGTACGGAAGACGAATAGGAAATACAGAAGAAATACCAAGAAGATAGGATGCCCATTTAAGATTGTCTCCTATAAGCCCGATGGTGTTAAAGGTAAAGAGTATAAAATGTATAAAGTTGATAACGGTTGTCACAACCATGATGATACGTTGGATTTAATTGGACATGTAATGGTTGCCAAGTTAAAACCACATCAAATGCATACGGTGAGGTCTATGCGGATCCAAAAAGCGAGTGCGATCTTAAGTAAAATAAAGGTTGGACGACCCCGACAACTTGTCTTCTTTGTCTACAATTAAGTCGGCCCTAGCTACGATCAAAGGACTGAATGAGATGGTAGAACGGTATGACATCGAAAGTGGAGTGGTTAGCGGAGTTACACGGCTACACCTTGAGAAGGGAAGAAAAGGATGGTATAGTGGTTTGTATTTTCTTGGCACATCCCGAAATGATCCAATTGGCTCAATGCTTTCATCAAATTTTGTTGATATATGCTACTTATAAGACAAACAAGTATAACATGTCGTTGTTGAACATTGCTTGCCATACTTCGGACAAAAACACGTTTACGATTGCATGGGGTTTAATGGATCATGAGAACAATGTGAGTTTCATTTGGATGTTGGAGACGTTGAGGTCCATTTATAACGGTGATAATTTTCCAAGGGTTATTGTAACGGATAACGATCAAGCCTTAATGCATGCAATAACGGTAGTGTTTCCGGAATCCCAAAACTCGCAATGTACGTGGCACATTCAATGCAATCTCAAAACCAATTGCCATCATAATTTCCAAGCTAAAAGACCAAGGAAGGGAACCAAGAGGTCAAAGGAAGAGGATGAGCGCATTAGTAAATTAACCGTGGAAGAACGTAAGGAAGAGGATATGTTATTTGAAGAAAAGTGGAAGGAGGATGAAATTATTTGGAAAATGTTCATGAAAGCATGGGACAAAATCGTTTGGTCGATGACCGAGGAAATTTACGAATGTAACTTGAAGAAATTTGAGGATGAATACGGCATGGACTACCCAAAACCGGTTGAGTATTGTAAAAAACAATGGTTAACGATTAAGGATAGGTTTGTGTTTGCATGGACATATGAATATCGTAACTTCAAGAACGAAGCAAAAAGCATTTTGGAGGGGTCTCATGGTCGACTAAAGAAAATACTAATTGGTAGTCAAAATGGAGTTGTGTCGATCCAAGAAGCAATCTATGAATTCACCAATCGTGATCTCGTAAAGATTAGGAAATGTATGCAATTTAGTGTACACCAATTCCCGATGGAACATATTAAGGAAAAATTGCTTCTAAGGGGAGTTGTTCATAAAGTTTCAAGATGGGCAATAAATCGCATGATGAAACAATTGAAGTTATATAAAACTTATGATGACGAGAATACGGTTTGTGTTTGCAAGAATATGATAGGTATTGGACTCCCGTGTCGTCATAAGTTGGGTAGGTATGTTGAAGTGATTGACATCAATGATATTCATCCATTTTGGAAGCAATTAAATTTCACTCCAAACACCCCGGTAGTTGATGGACCGTGACTACCTCCCAGTCCTGCACGACCACGGGTTTGAGCACCTTCAGTTGGAGCAGCTTCAGTTGGAGCACCTTCAGCGCTCGATGAAGCTCGAGTTCTTTTACCCGTCTTTGATACTGCCACCTTGGGAGGATGCCTCTTCGTGACTTTCTCACCAAACTGGGAAGCATAATCTTCGTTATCCATATTATCAACTAGGTCTCTAGCCTCTTTGATCTTCTCAGCTGGCATGGGATCTCCGCTCTTCAGGCATGCAGTTAACATTTTGGAAACACGCTTGAACCTATTCACCTGTTTTTTATACGTAATGACATAACATCAAACGGTAATTACCTAAGATTTATAGGAATAATATAAAATGAACAAAAATATAAGAACACGCACCAGTCTATCATAACCAGCTGGTTTGTCTTTGATGATACAATTATAACTTGAACCCGCCGCAGTAGTGTTGGATTTGATTTCACGGATAACCAAAGGATGTGATACGTTGTTATACCAACTCATATAGTCTGGAGAATTTTCATCACCTCGGGTGGTTCGTCTACCAGTGTCGATAATGAAGTCATTCCTCTTATCCCAGTTATCAAGAACAGTAGGTGGGCCTGTGTGAACAATCGTGAGATTGTCACCACTAGAAGAGCACAACTCCAACTCCAATTTGTAGTAATCCCCCATTTTCTCCACAGGTTGATGTTGTATACAACCGTGTTGTCGCATCACCCTAGAGGGGTTATACATCACATATCCTGTGGGGTGCCACAATGGTCCAAAATAAAGGGACAAGTCCGACCGAACATTTATATGCCCACTGGCTCGATCTTCCTTGTATGGATCAAAGCATACGTCCGAGGCCTTCAATTGGTCCAAAATCTCCCTCATGCGAATCAACTGCTGCTCTTTTGTCCTAGAACGGTTGTCTTCAAATATATACTTTGTTCCTATAGGAGTACCTTTGCACCACCCCGGGTTCTCTCCGACCAACTTCAGGATAGGGAAGTGGTCATAGATCCATGCCTATATACATAAGAAACCAAGTTTTAGTAAATAGATTGTGTATATTCGGTAGTAATTTCCAAACATTATTTCCGATTATATATAATCGGAAATAAAACTAAGTACCTATCCACCGAATAACCAACATTCGGAAATAGATATGGATCATTTCCTAACGAATATGCGTCATTTGGAGTTCAGTAACCTATAGTTTTTCTGGCCTGTATATTCGGTTCTAATATCAAAAGAATATTTCCGATTATATATAATCGGAAAACAAAATAAGTACCTAGCCACCGAATAACCAACATTCGGAAACAAAGATGGATCATTTCCTACCGAATATGCGTCATTTGGAGTTCAGTAACCTATAATACTTTGGCCTATATATTCGGCAGTAACTCCCCAAGACTAAACTCCGATTCTAAACAATCGGAAGTAAAACTAAGTAACATGTTCCCGAATATGCATAGTTTGGAGTTATGAATATGCATCATATGTATTGTCTACCGAATAACTATAGAGTGAGTTATAGAGTTAAAGAAAAAACCTGCAATAGAGCCACGTTCCCGACAACTTGGCAGGTTCCTAGCCTCGAAGCCTTTATCAACTCTTCCATCAAGAATGCTAGGCATGCCGTGCCCCAAAAATAGTCACCGACTTCATGGAGAGGATCCAAAAGTTGTATAAGGTTGGCGTCGATCCGGTTGCCAGAAGTATTTGGGAATATGACACATCCCAATACACAAAGGAGATATGCGGTGGCAGCGTGGTTCACTTGCTCATCAGTTAACGTTCCATTCTTTTCCTTCTCCAAGGTGCCCCGGAACATATTCATCAAAGCTGTAATGTTGATCTGTCTTGTTCTGTAACTTGCATGCCTCCTAAACTCTGCTGTTGTTGTCTCTTCATCCCAACCTAAGCACTTTTTAGTTAGAGCATAAAGTTGTGCCCAACTTAACTGCTTTGTGTAGTTAAACTTCACAGCTATGCCTTGGTCGGGAAGGTTAAGAATCTGCACAACATCATCCGGGGTAATCGTCATCTCCCCAAACGACAAATGGAAAGTATCGGTCTCAGGATACATTCTCTCCACGAACGCCGATATGGCCACACAATCATGTTCCAAAAATGAATTCTCGGCGGCATTAGCTAACCCCGAGTTGGCAACAATTGACTTGAACCTTTCACATTCACCGGATAAAGGCCACGCAAGCATTTTTGTTGGTGCGGCGGTAGGTTTGAGTAGACGTACCGCATCTTGATGATCCTATTAAAGTACATAAAAAAATACTTAATACAAATATTACGATATAACACATAGACAATACATTAATAAAAAATAGTAATTTTATTACCTAGGTTTCGTATATTTCTCTGGACCATGAGTCCTTGTATCCAAATAGCAATTTTCCTCCATCCACCGGTAGCCCAAGGATTGTTCCTGCTGGAATACCCTTCTTCTTCAAGTGCTGAGGGACAAGATGTGATGCTTTCTTAGCAATATCCTTCTTTACACCATCTTTTCCTTTTTTGGCTTTTTGGGTACCACTTGGTTGTCCTTCTTCTTCTACTCTTGGCACTGGATCAAATGGTTCAATTTCACGGTGGGGTGTAACTTGTGGAGCATTTGGTTCTGCACTTTGTTGAGCGGCTTGTTCAACACTTGGTTGCACCCCTTGTTCACTGCCTTGTTGTTCTACACTTTGTTCAGCACTTGGTTGCACTCCTTGTTGACTGCTTTGTTCTTGTAAGCTTTGTTGAGCACTTGAATTATCTTTGGCACTCCTTTCCCTCCTAGCACTAGCTGTCACTTTCTTCCTCCTTTCTCGACTTTTTCTAAACAACAAAGAAAGGAACAATATTTACAAACTATACAATCGGAAGACAAAGTATGGAAATATAACCCGAATGTACACATTAGGACGTAAGAAGACACATACTGTTCCCGAATACAAAACAATCGAAAGCTAACTAAACATATTTACAATCGAATATGCATCAATTGGAGTTCAGAAGCTCTAAATTGTTCATCCTACATAATCGGAAGACAAAGTACACAACTATAACCCGAATGAACAAATTCGGAAGTAAGAAGACACATATTTTTCCCGAATGAAAATCAATCGGAATATAACTAAACATGTTTACAACCGAATATTCATCAATTGGAGTTCAGAAACTCTAAAATTTTATCCTACACAATCGGAGGTATAAAACATTATATTGTCTTCTGAATAAATACTGGCCCCAAAATGAGATTTTTCCTATATCAGAAATTTTGAGATTTTTTCAATATATATATATATATTCGGTAGTGAGTGTACTTCCGAATACTGTGTGTCTACTTAAATATATTCGGGAGCCAAAAAATTCATTAAACTACCAATTATTACCAGTTTGTATCCAGGAAGATATGGCCAACAATATTCGGCCGATAACCATCAAATATTTCTCCCGAATACTGTCGACGTTCTTGAGAAATGAAGAACACGACTACATTCGGAAGTAAATAAGCATGAATATCGCCCGAATCTGGATAAATAACCGAAAATCCTAGAATTTTTTTTTCTCGATTCGTCGAATTAAAGCGAAATAAACCCCAAAAATGATAGATTCTTACCTAATTGGGGCCATTTGAAGTTGACGAAGTTTTTGACTATCGGAATCGCCACCACCGACTACATCGACGGGTACTTCTTCTTCGCGTTCTTCGCGTTCTTCTTCATTTGCAGCAACAATTTCTTTATTTCTTGCTAAAATCCCAATCTTTGGATCGATACCCCGAGCAACGTTTTTGGTTCTAGGTCTGTGGGTTTCATTTCCCTTATCCAGTGTTTTATAAACGAATCGACGATGTTTTTATTTTACGATTCGCGACGATGTTTCGGTTGAACACAAGAACGAGGGAAAGTTTTTTTTTTCTTCCACAATCGGAAGATAATATGAAACTGGAAGAAGAAGAGTTGAAATGGGTAGAATTTTTTTTGATTTGGTTTTAATACAGTTTTACCAGAAGGGCATTTATGTAACTTCAATATCATATAGGGTACCCCTTAACTAGAGTCTTTGGCTGGGTATAAATTGATGGCCCTAAATCCTTTCGGGTGGCCCCTAAAAACGCGAGGTTCTTTAAACGGCGTTCTCAGCTTTTATCTAGACCGTCCAGATTTTGGAATAAACCTAGGGGTGTAAATAATACCCGAAAATACTCGGCCTGTCCGTACCCGCCTGAGCCTGCCTGTACCCGAATGAGCCCAAACCCTTTTGCAGCCTGTCACGGGCCGCCTGGCCTGGCCTGATTAGTTTAAATGGGCGAGCTCGGGCTTTCCCAAAAATTTAATAGCCTGGACTGGTACCTGCCCGAACAGCCCGGCCTGGTATCCGTTAAAATTTTTAAGGGTTTTTATTCTAATGTTAAAGCAAATTGTCATCTGTTTTGTTTATATTTTGGATTAAAATTCTTATTTTCATTTCTATTTTACATTTAGAAGATTAATTATTTAAGATTATTTTAACCTATAGATCATTTAATCTCTATATCATAAATAGAAGTTAAATCAGTTATTACAGAATTTTGAAAACTCAAAAAACCCGAAGCCTGTTTGGCCTGCCTGGCCTGGCCCGCTTATAGAATGGGCTTTGGGCAAGTTTTGGGCCTCAAAATAAGTGCTTCTATCTGGCCTGACGGGCTCTTTGGGTAGCTGATTATGAGGCCTGCAGTAGAAAACAGGCTGGGCTGCCCGGCCTGACCCAATTTACACCCCTAAATAAACCTACTTTTGACAAAGATTGTACTTTTAGTTGACATCCTGACTGAATTGAAGTTGGATGGGCTTACCGGAAAAAAGAAGAAAAAAAAACTTGATCTTTTTGCCGTCCGGTCGTGTGCTTAGACATTGATACTAAAATGATTTGCTTTTGAGTGTAGAGGTGGATTTTGGGGCTTAAGATCAAGAAAACAAGCATATGAGAGTAGCTTGGTAAAATCTGAAATAAGAATACAAATGCTATGAAACTGGGAAAAAAAAAGATTGCACCAGGTATTTCAAAAACTGTCATTTCCAGAACTTGTGACAACTAATAGTTGTGGCATTAGAAACAGCTCTTCAAAAACTCTGACAAACAAGAACTAAGCCACCAACATTTATGATATAATGAACCGAATTTATGTCAGTTTGTTCTAATTTCTAACTCATTTTACGATCTCTCGCTGATAAATTAAAATAAAAGATTGTTAGAGAGACGGCATTCCCTTCCCAGTGGCGGAGTCGTAGGTTTTTTCCGTCACTAGCTCCAATGGGGTATCTTTTGGACCAGCTGCAACATAAATACAAACCAAAACATCCATCAGATTGCGCTTAACCAAATCTTAACATGAAATGGATTAACTGAACTAAGTATAGTCGAAAAACATGGGGCATGCTGTTGGAGAAAAGAAAGACATCAAACAGGTCAAACCGTCTATCGGAGAAAGTAAAAGAAAGCGAGAAATACTACGGGATAACAGGCATGCTGTCCCTAGAAGATTACAAAAGATGAGTTTATAAGAATGAAAAGGCTTAACAGAGATAAATACCGATTGTGGGTCTTGGTGTGGTCCTAATTTTTAAGATCTCGGGACGAGGAATGATGGATCCAGAGGCTCCGATTCCTCTAGAAACTCTAACTTTTGTGCCATCTTCTAAATATTTGATTCCAACTTTACAAGGGTTCCTGCATAAAGCAAACACAACCTCGAACTTAGGTAAACTAGCAGATACAAGATAAATTTTGTAGAGCATCTGTACCCTGTGAGATAAAGGAATCGGATAAATGCTTGGTAATAACAAAGCATCTGTACCCTGTGACAGGATCAACAACTTGAACATTTGAAACATGAAGGGGGGCTTCAACAGTAAAAATTCCACCCTCGTGACCTTGTCCTTGTTTGATATGTTTCTTTACCTGTAAGATTGAGACAACATTCAGTATTCATCTTTTCAAAATAAAGTAATACTTCTGTGCAGTCCAATATCGTGCTCAATTTAAAGCAAGATCATCAAATACTCCCTCCGTCCCTAATAAGATGATCTACTTGGTTTTAAACTTTGTCCCATAAATAGATGACCTATTTCACTAATCAAGGGATATTTCTAAAACTACCCTTTTAATTGATTATTTTTTCTATAAGAAATATGTATAATTTGATAGTCATGTTTATATTCGTTGCGTAGGTGTTTTAAAATGCTTTTCAACGGTATAAAATTTATAAAAAACCGTGGTATAGTTTAAGAGATAAATCGTTTCTAAATTTTACTAATTATTGCCCATAAGGGTATATTTGTAAAAAATAGTTAAATATACTTCACTTTCCTCCTTGCCTTAAAATTTGTGCAAACTACAACTAGGTCATCTTATTAGGGACGGAGGGATCCACAAAATGGTGATATGCAGAGATATTTAATGTTGACTCAGAAAATATGAGAACATTATGGCTGAAATAAATATTGCATCGAAGGAATTTTAAGGGCCAATGACATTGCTTTCAGTCCAATACATATGAACTTTGATGTAACTAAAGCCTTAAAGAAACAAGATTAACCAATATGTCATGCATCCTCATCAACTGCCATCAAATGTATATTCTCAAAATCCTGGTTTAGCTTACTAAACAATCCAAGCTACACTCTTAGTTACCACATCGTTTCAACTAGGGTACAGATAAATTACAGCTGAGCAGTAAGTCCTTACACGAAATAAGATACTACACAGACCCTAAACTGATACTACCTCCGTTTGAGGAAAAGTGATACTTTCACTTTTTCATTTTTAGCTAAAAATAGGCCAAATTGAAAAAGTGAAAATATCACTTTTCCAATCACACGGGATCAAAACCTTTGCACATTCAAACACATACGTAGAGAGTCTAATGTCTGGCACAAAATGAATTTTTGTCAGAAATGTAAAAACCAGTCATTGAATTTAACCATATGTATTTCTCGGTCTAAGAAATAAGTTAAATTTGAGTCAAGCTTTAAAGCAATCACATTTTACACAATTACGCATTCTCATATCCTAAAATTGAATTTCTTCACTGCTACTAAATTATATTACATTGAAGCAACATAAGCATGGAATCGGTGAGTATGACGCATCTTCATCAACAGACATTAAAGGCACATTCTTACATATTGTGGATTTCGGTGAATGAGAAATCAATACAACAATGTTGACGTTTACATTGCAGTCAGAGTTATCTCATGGTTTTGCGGAGTTGGATGACAAAAATCCTGGTTTAGCTAACTAAACAGTCCTAGCTACAATCTTAGTTACCGCATAATTCAAACTGGGGCATCAATAAATAACAGTTGAGCAGTAATTCCAAATAAGAAGGCATGTGTACTAAACCAAATTCGAAAAGGATATTTGATATTTAGTTACACAAGAGTTTATGCATCCACAACAACAACAACAAGTACTACCGTACGGGATCAAAAACCTTTACACATTCAAAGACACATAAATCTCCATCTGGAAGTCTAATGTTTAGTTAAGGATGAAATTTTGCCAGTAATGTAAAACTCAGCAAGTCGAAGGTTTTTATCACTTTTGACACAATTACGAAATTCATTTTCATATCCTAAAGTTGAAATTGTTCACTACTACCAAATTATTTTACAGTGAAGAAACATAAGCATGAACTCGGTGAGTGTGATGCGTCCTCATCAGCTTCCATTATGGTATATTCTATTGTGGAAACATGTGAAGAGAAATCAACATTGTCATTGCAGTCAGAGTTATCTCATGGTTCACGGAGTTTGATGACTAAATCCTGGTATATCTTACTAAACAATCCAAGCTACATTCTTAGTTACCACATCTTTCAACAAGCGCATCCATGAATAACAGTTGAGCAGTAACTCCAAAAAATGAAAAGTACCAAGTACTAAACCAAATTTGAAAGGCATAATTGAAATTCAGTTAACTTATACATCCAAAACAACAATAAGTACTATCATACGGGATCAACACTTTTACACATTCAACCACACATAAACGTCCAATACGTTTTGTACAAAATGAAAATTTGCCAGCAATGTAAAATTCCGCAAACCATTGGTTTTTATTATAAGACACAACCCCAAATCTACCTATTTCCTTATGTAATGAAGTAAGATAACTCCAATTCAATCTCTAAAGTTTTAACTCTACGCATTTCCCGATCTACTGAAGCCCGTTAAATTCGATTCAAGTTCTAAAGTCTAAGTTTTTCTACACCACGAAATTCGATCTCATATCCTAAAACTGAGTTCGTCACAAATACCAAATTATCTAAAAGCAACATAGGCATCAAATTAGATTTTTAAAAAAGTGAAATTTAACTGAACTTACAAGATTTTTGCCTTCAACAATAACACGATTCTGAGTACGAACAACTCGTTTAATAACACCAGTCTCTCCCTTATCTTTTCCCCTGATTATCATCACCTATACAACAGAATCAAAAACCCAAAATAAAATTAAAGATTTCCGGTTAAAGATATTAAAAATGAAAGGAAAAACACTTCAAAAAAATTGATCTCTAGTAAATGAATTATAGGTTATATACATTATCTCCCCTGAGAATCCTCCAGTTTTGTACAAGCTTTTGAGCTGCTTTCCAACCCATTGTCTAAAAAGACTGAAAAATTCAAACCCCTTCTTCTTTTTCTTCTAATGGAGTTTTAGGGTTTTGGCTTTTTTGGGGTTTTCTCTGAAACTGTATTATTACTCTCTCTCACAGCTCAACTAGCGAAGAATTTAGCCCAAGGATTTATTGAGATTGAGACACCCCTTAAACAATTTTGGGCTGTAAATATTAACTGATCATGCTTCTGCCACGTGTTTATAAATTTTTTTTCTAAGTATTTAAATCACCTCCCACAAAAATAAATTGCTCAAATTTATAAATTAATGCCCTAATTCTTAGTTTTTTTCTCCTTTGCTTTTGGTCCTGATTGTAATAATCTGAAGAAAAAGATGAGACTTTGTTGGAATTTTCTACAAATTATCTTACTTTTCTTACATTGCTTCCACTTCCCAGCCAAAGCAATCAGGTAAATGTGTTGGGGTTTAAAATATTTGTGATTTATATAGATAGATCGATCAAATTTACATTATGAATTCACTTCCCACACACAAAAAGTTTGGATTTTTATTAGTTTGGGTTTATCAATTGAAGCTTAGTTTGATCTTAGTTTGATTGGGTTGGGTCTATAATTATGTTGTAGGAGTGATATAGGGCTTCCAGAGAGGAAAATTTGCAGAAATACAGTTCAAGGAAGATATCTGCTTTCAGATGATAATGGTATTGATAAATACACCCAGTTCAATATTAGCTTATGTTTGTTCTTTTGCACTATTGAATAAAAATGGTAGCTTTTTGGGATTTTATAAAGCTTTGATTGGAATGTAACATTGTATTGTAGGCCATGTATGTGACGCATTATCGGTGGATCAATGGTCTCGTTGCTGCCCTGGGTCAGGAGAGAAATACTCTTGTCAGTGAGTTTTTCTTGTAAACCCCAAACTTTTGTATTTTGAATGCACATTGTGGAGAAATTTTTGAGAAATTTTTGTTTTTTTGTTTGCAGAGGATGCAATATTGTTTCACAGTGCTGCAATACATATGAGTACTGTGTTTCGTGTTGTTTAAATCCTGCTCGGGTACTTTTTCTTAAACACGAATATCATTTGGAGTTTTTGTTTGGGTGTAATGTGAGGAACCATTTACCATGTTTGGTTTTTTTATTTGCAGACACAACAAGAGCTGGCGCTGCAAGTGAAGATAGCTAAGCCGGTTTCTGCAGGTGATTGTTTCCATTTGCCCTTGTGAAGCTTGGAGTGATGCACTTGACATTCTGCATTCTTTTACCATTAGGGATACATATGCCAGGGTGTGCAACCTTATTCGTGTAAAATTTTACCAAATAAAGTTTTGATGGTATATATTTTTCTTTTGCAGGGACGTATGCGAGTGTGTTTGACTTCTGTGCTGGGAGGTGTCGGCATAGCTCTGAAAGCGTGGTTCGTAATCATTTCATAGGTCCTTTTTCGATGTTCCTTCTAATGTCCTCCAACTAGGAAACAGAAATTTATAGCAATGTTGTTATATATGCATTCAAGTTCTAGCAGGTGAGATACAGAAATTCGGAATGGAGTAAGAAGAATAACCTGAGTATTTATCCAAGTTCACAGTTTTATTCTTTCTAGTTAGAGCTTATAACTTAGATATGGTCGTGTTACTTAACATGGGCACTTGATGCACTTCAATAAAATATACCTAGAACTATGATCTAGCTAGCTTTCAGTGGTAAGATACTCGGATTGAATCTCCTATTGTTGCTCACCACAGTTCAGTTCCCTGTAAGAAATTAAGACTTATGAAATGTATTTGGCAGATTCCAATCTTGATTGACCGGATATTAGAAGACTAGGATTAGCTTGATTTATGAATCTCAGACACTCATAATCTGTGTTCGGATGTATATGATAATTCCTGCCTATCTCACCAATCAAGTATTTAAATTTACTATTTATGTATTCAGTAATTCCTATAGTATCCACTATACAGTAGTTGTAGGCTTGTAGCATGAATTTCACCAATCAAGTATTTAAATTTACTATTTATATGTAATTTAATTGTTCTTTTAAAATTCTTGATGTTGGCAATGACATAATCCTGTGACTGTTGGAAGAAATTTTTTTTTGCTTTGTCGAGGCCCTGATCCTGCAAAATGAAAATATCTGTTGTTTGGTCAACATTTCACATGTAAAAACTGCTATATGATGATAGATGCTGAATTTTCAGGTTCACGAGAATGCTTATGTTAGTGATTTCCATCACTGCTTTTCTCTGCGTTCAAATTCTTCTGGTGAGTCAACACATGATCTCTTCCTGTCTCTTTCACTTTCCCGCCCAACTCTATACCTCCATCTTCCCGATTTGAAGTAACTCATACAGCTTTGGGGATTTCTTGTCATCATTTCTAGGGACTTTGGACGGTCATTCGGAAGCAAGGTTAAACGGAATCAATGTTGTCATCGGAAGGTAAGCATTCTTGTGGTCGTTTAATTTTTGCGATTTGAATATCTATGATGTAAGGATTATCTGCTTCTTCTGTTATATATTTGACATGTGTATGACATGCATTACAGGCAAGGGGAGACCTGCAATTCTGTCTGCAAGTCAAAGGGGCTATCATGTGTTCCGAGCAAGCTCTTGGTGCTGAATAAATGTGAAATGTAAGGTTTATAAATTTTGTGCACATTACTTTTCTAACAAACATCTTTCTCGGAAAAAATTTATTATAAAACCATACTTAGCTCTTCAGTTTCTCCTCCAGTTACATTAAATACATTTCGTGTTCCCCTAATTTTCTACTCTTTTGATGTTCTTGTTTTACTCTCTACTAAACAGCATCCAGAAATATATGAAGTGCAAGGGATCTTGCTTGGCTAGCATGGGATCAGATCAACCTGCAGAAGTAGCAGAGGACGCCCCTAGACATTTGGTAAAATTTGTTCTCCATTCTCGTTTTTATTATCATTGTATCAAGCATCGCTTCAAAAATGGAAAGTTCTCGACAAACAACATTTCATTAGAAAAAGCAAGGAAAAAAAACAGCTTGAGTAAGATTTGTTGCTCTTAGCTCTTAATATGGAATTGAAGGGTATCTTATAGGATTTGCAATCTGTTTATCAAGAAAAGGAAATTGGGACCGGGTTTGATGGGTATGGGTTGCACTGTGCTCCTAAGTGAAACCATATGGCTGTCGGATAACTTCATCATAAGGTACTTGAGGTCATCTGGTGGCATGCTTATGGAAGCTAAAATTGCAGCCCATCCCATCAAAATCTACATCGGGATTGTGCTCAAAAGTAGCATTTTTCATCTGTTCTCATTCCAACACTACGCTAAAGAACTTGTGCGAGTAGCACTGCTGCACCACTTATTTTTCCATGAATTATCGTTGTACCAACTATGAGTTATCTTGGTGTACAGAATCCAGGAGCGTGTCTATTCACTAGAACTCAAAGCATGCTTTCTTGTGATGGTTCACATCGACATACGAGGAGACTTTGCCCTTGTGCTTGAGGAGGCTTTCCCCTGTGCATAATTCAATCGACATTGATCGGTACGATTTCGTTTTTAGAATCCTTTCTATTTAGTCCACAAATTCTACAGAATATTCTATATTGCCAGTTGACAACTGGTCCTTCACTTGCTGTTAAATGAAAGAGATATATCATTAGTGACCGTTGTTTCTCAAACTTCTACCCGTTGATGTTCAGGAACCTCTATAGAGAAGCTAGAAATGCCATCTAATTGATCAGCCAGCTGCAGTTTGGCCAATCCGATTAAACAACTTCGTATTTGGTCAACCGACTGGCGCAAAAACAGTCGGTCTCTAAGCGCTCCACACACCTAACGCCACAAGGTTTCATGTATTCTTTCATTAAATATTATTTAAGTTTGCATAATTGGTAGAGATAGAAGGAAATTTTCCCATTGTAAACCATCCACCACATTGTAATTCAATCATTTCATTATATAGCTTTGAAAAACACAAAATCAAGTGAAAATACAGATCCCATGTTTACTTACCCTTTCACCTCGAGTGTATTGAATTATATTACAACATGATAACTTATCCACAGTTCCTGTAATTTTTTTGCTCTCTAATCACAAGCCTTTCAGATCAGTCAAGGGAAAAAAAGTTGCGAAACAGAATCTGGAGTAGAAGAAAACTAAATTGTAGATTAAGCATAATTTATAATTCACATAAAACTCTAAACCAACTATCAATTTAAAATGAATAATCTGTGCTGAATAGTTTCTTGCTAAATGGTTTGGAAATAATTCTGTCAGATTCTCCACTTTGTTCTTCTCCGTCGCTCATTTCTCCATCTGCAGTTTCAAAAGCTGGATGATTGAAGATGTACTTAAGTAGCTGAGTTCCTCGTAATGCATTCGTTAATGGCAGGTGACCTGCAGGTGTGTCATCATTCAACTCCCATATGAATTCCGTAGGAAATGATCTATAATTATACTGTTCTATCTCAGTATCAAGCTTTTTCATCCACCCAACTTTCCTAAAGAAATTACTGAAATCCTCATCTTGTTTTTGCCATATTTTCTTCTGAACACTGTACCCAAATTTCTCATCACTGTACTGTCTCCATAGCTTATCCATTGTCAAAAGATCCTCCACCGGAATAAACTGAACTTCCGAGAAAAACACATACCCACGTTTCTGAGCTGGTTCACCAGCTAACACAATAATCAAACGGCGGGTTTCTTCATCTGCCTGACGAAAGTTCTGTTCAGCTAGATGCTTTTCCAGAAGCTCAAATACCGGATTCCCCGAGGTTGTGGTCAGTGGGTCTGTAGTTTGGTCTGCAGTTGTGGCAGGCGAAGATGAAGTGGTTGAAAAAAGACTGAAATGTGTAGGAGATAGTTTGTAAGAAAGAGATATGGTTGTATTGGCAGTAGTGGCAGGCTTAAGGAAAAGCGAAAAGTGCACTGAAGAAGAAGAAGATGAATGGGTATCTGAGTAATGGTGATGGTTTTGCCTCAGAAGAGAATGGTGGTGAAGAGATTGAAGTGAAGTGGTTGCCATTGCGGAGTGAGAGACAGATGAACTTGCAGAGTTGCAGGCTAGAGAGGAAGAGGATGCAAGGTCTGGTTTTGGTTGTGAAAGTCTGAGAGAGATAAGAAATGAGTGTAAGAGAAGGGAATTAATGAAATCGAAATGAGATAGAGGGAAAGGATTCCATTGGCTCAATCTGGGTGAGCCTATCTCTCTATGTCATTGTTTTTGTCTCTCTAGTTGTCTCTTTGTTTCTCTGGATTCAGTACTCCTTGGAGTTTGGTTGCTGATGAAGTTCACGAAGCCTCATGTCTGCCACGTGTAATAAACCCACAGAATCAATCAGACTGTGAGATGAGGTTGTAGATTTTTGCCACTCGACATACATGTCTTGTGATTCTGTGAAGTACACATAACAGTTGGAGGTGATTGAATTTGGAAGTTTATGGATGGGTTGATTTTGGATTCTGAGGTTTGAGAAAGAATATGCTTGTTGGATTCTTTCTAGACCTTAAATTTGGAAATTTTTATTTTGTTTGGATTGAATGCAGTGTGGAGTGTGGAGATCAAGTGGTGTATCACAATTGATGTTTCTTTGGGGTATTTGAAATGTTGTTATCAGATTAAGAAATGAGGATCTTACTTGATCTTTATTATTGTGGGTGGAGACTAAAGAATCACTGTTAAAGAAATGATTAAGAGGATTTTAATAGTAGTTGATTACTTCAAGATTCAGATGTTAAGTGTACTTTAAGAACCACTAGTTAGATTTTTTTAATTTATTTATCCGGAGAGGATTTGACTGCCACTGCACCAAAATTTCTACTCCACCCAAATAAAATGAGCCACATCTCGGATAATGAATCCAGATCTTTGATCATTTTCTACTTCACCCCGCTACCAATCCTAATGATAAAGTTATTTTCCTGTCCACCAATCAGATTATGCTGAATTTAGTCAAATCTGGACTAATCGTTGTTGTCTCAGCGGTAGCAAGGTCGATTTTTAAACCTTAAACTTTGATACTAGACTGAGAGAATGAAATGATGGTTGCTGGCGATTTTATTATTGCCATCGGTAATAGGATAAAATCAGTGGAGGTGCCAGAAATTTGTCAAGAATGATTTTTTAGGGATCATGGTTTTTTTTCGAGTGGACCATGGTTTTATTAGGCCACATTCCCTATAGTGATAAGGGATGTCCTAAAACGTTGAAATGACTAACCTATCCTTAATCTAATTTAATTTAAAACTAACCTAATAACCACCTATATACATATAACCACCACCTCCTCCCACCACCACCGCCGATTACCACCACCACATCCTCCGATTATCACCACCACCAACTACCGATTACCATCACCGCCCACCACCGCCGATTACCACCACCACCACATCCGATTATCACCATCACCAACCACTGATTACCACCACCACCTCCTCCCACCACCACCACCACCGCCTATTTAAGAAATGTAACAACATCAATGCAATCACAATTAAGTTCGGTTACATAATAATTTTATCGAGTATAAAAGACGCCAGCCGCAACCTGATTCTGCCATGGGACCACTCCGGAGGTTCCAACAAACACTTCGCTTTAATTTGATTTTGATTGCTTCAATCGAATAGAAATCATCAAAATAGGGTTTTAATAGGAGTTACAGAGCCATGTTCGGTTAGGTCGATTTTCCAAAAAACCCTAGTTTACTAACCGAACTTCTTGAAAATGAAGAACACAAAGAACAGTTCGGTTCTATTGGATTTAAAACTAAGTCACCGAACTCTCTGTTCGGTTTTCGCAAAAAATTTAAAATTACAAAGTAACCGAAGTCCACCCTTAGACCGAAAAAAAACAAATCCAGTCTAACCGAACTTTGTTGTTGTGGCCACTATGTTGAGTTCCAAAATAACCAAACTTAGCCAATAAAGTTCGGTTTGTTCGCAAAAAAATTTAAAACTACAAAGTAACCGAACTTAGCCAATAAATGCTGGAACTTCACATTTTTGTTTGTTTATTAAGTTCGGTAACTTCACAATTTTATCGCAGAAACCGAACTCAGAGTTCGGTTGGTTAGCTGTTAGGTTCAAGTTTGCGAAAGAACCGAACTTTGTCAACTTATATACTCTTATATTACGTAAAGTTCGGTTAGATCAAAAGTGCATGCAGTTTGCGAACCAACCGAACATAACGCTGTAACTCCTAGAAATTATTAGAGAGTTCGGTAACCTGCGTGTTTGGAACAAGTAACCGAACTACACTTTCAGATGAGTTCGGTTACTTGTTCATCTCACGGGGCAACCGAACTATAGTTTCAGATGAGTTCGGTTACTTGTTCTTCATATAAAGTAACCGAACTGTTCAAAATCCAGTTCAAATCCGGATCATTTTGAAGATTAACAAATATTCTAGGAGAGGATGGAGATGAAGAATCAGATGAGTTTTCATCATTTGAATACTCAAACTTAGTGAATTGGAAAAAAAATTATTTTTCATGTTTTTCTCCTTCTCCTTCATCTTCTCTAACTCTACTCTCTCAATAATTCTACTCAACTAATAATAAACCCATCTTTTAATTTAATCTCACTAATTATTTTTAACTAAATCATTCACTAATCATAACCTAAAATTAATTAAGAGGATAAATTAGGTATTAAATAAATAACTAGATATGGGTGACCTAGAATTACTTCTAATGCCTTTACCCAAAAAAAACCATGGTCCCAGAAAAAAACCATGGTCCCAAAAAATCGTTCTTTGTCAAAGGAAGGTCAAATCTTGCTTGGTTTGGAAGCCCAATTTTTTCTTAAAAAAAATTAGAACAGGCATGGAAGCCCAATGCTTCTAGCTGGCCTAAAATGGATCATTATTCAGACGCATGATTTTCCTTCGAGAACCCCTCGGTCAATCTAAGGAGTTAAATCTCAACTTACATAAAGCATGCATGATTAACCTAAAATAATTAAAAACCTTTAAAATCAAATTCCATTTAACTAATAATTGCTGAATACTTGGTGTCAGTAACAATTAACAATCCGAGAGTTACCAGTATTGTCTTTGTTTCTTCCTGGCTTATTCATTTGCAATCTTTACCCCTCCAAAAGCACCCGAGTTAGGTGATACTAAACTCTCCACGAAACTCACCGGTTCACACCATTCGAAACAGTCAGTTTTCAAGACTTTGGTTTCATCATTCTTGGGGTCATATAAAATTTGTCTACAGAGACAATGTAATAAAACCTTGCCATTTGTGAAAGACCATATCTTCGTTGAACTCAACTAGAATCGATAAATGTGTGTGGTTTGAAACTGAACTGCTTACTCCAAGATTCTCTTATTCCATAATCTTGCATCAACCATACTACAGTATTGCGGCCTCTAATGTTATAAACAACCAAAACAAAGACGGTCTTTCAATACCCCCACACAGTCATATTTACCCAGTTGCAGCAGCCGATGTTCTTCTGGATATACGAAATGCACAAATTTCTCGTTACTTCGAACGAGACTATAACATTCGACTGAATGGCTTTAATATAGCTTCGCCAATGAAGAGCTCCATTCAAAAGCAGAACACTTCTTTGACCAGGAAACATGTATCAGTTCGTGGTTGGGATTACTCTGATCCTAATGTACACACCTCAACATGAGAATAACTAGATCTCGTTTCATCTGCCGCGAATCGTACCAGTTTGTAATCATCAAAGTGGCAGTCATAACCAAATCCATATCTAACATCGTAATTACCTTCTGTATAAAATTTCCATACGGGTAGCCCTTTTATCTTATAATCACCCGTTGAAGGGTTCCAAATACAAATTCTATCTTGTTGGTTGCTTATGCAAATCAAACCATTACAACAACCCATTACTGTAATACCAGAACACCAGTTATCGTGGAAAAGAAAATCCATTCGCCTAGCGGCATTACATATATGTGTTATAGATGACAAGGTCGACGATGCTGATGAAGCTGCTGACAGTACTGAAGCATAATCTACTGAACAAAAACTAGGTTTACTTTCCCACTTGGTACTTATAAGCATGAGCCTGGGATTTTCCTTACTAGTACGGTTAAGGTGATCATTAATAAATTTAAGGTTACAAATTAATGTCCGCCATGGTTTGCATACGTACCTGCAACTTAAGATCGATTTCACTGGTAACCTTAGAAAGACATCTACTTGGATATCCTCTGGTAGACGCATCATCTTCTGTTTCCGCTTCTTTTTCTTATTCCAAGGGTTTTAAGAGAGTAGGCTGCTGGCTGGCTGGATGGATATTGCTCATAGCACTTTTACCTCTTTCGTGGTAAGGCTATATCAGGGGTCCGGTATTGGCCTTTCCGGGTCTTTCTATATCCAAACAAGGGGTGCATGCATAATAAGGCACAATACATGCAGGCATTAATCTCTAGCACAACACAGAGCGCGCGTCAGATAGTTTGTGGTGTTGTGCGCTGGGCTGGCACATTATACACTTAAGCCAATAACTTTGCACAGCTCAAAATCGAGCAAGAAGGATGCACATTAGCCAGTGACCATTAGTGCCATGTACCAAAGTGGATTTGTTTCCCTGATACAAAAAGTTGATAAGATTGAGAAATCACTCTTTAGCTTAAGTTTCAGCTGCCAGTGTTGCAGTGATTAGCTAGTGAGGCATTCCAAAATCCAGGATCCGTGAAAGACGACTTAAACGGAGACTCGTGACTTAAACTTGAAACTCTAAACAAAAAACCACACCATATTGTTGCATGGCTGCTAATAAGATTACCAATTTGCTTGGGGGTGCCCCAAGATTCACACAAAACAAAATATCTGTTAGATAAGAAAATGGCACACCAACAGGCAAATTGACAAGTAATGTTATTTTGTTAAATTGAAAAATGGAGCTCCAAAGAGAATTGATCATTCATAATTCTTTATTATGATTACGAAGTAAATCAAATATTGTTGAAATAACAAAAGATAAAAAGAAAAAAAATGTAAATGTCAATGCAGTAAACCATTAGGGTTAATAAGATAAAACTTCAACTTTCGTGAGATAGTTGTTGCTTGATTTTCCACTGAAGAATTGAATTTCAAGTCACTATAAATCAAACTCACTCCATCTCGAACGCTCTGACATTTGAATTCAATCATTTACCATTTCTAAACTCTCCACGTAACTCACCGATCCGTTCCATTCCATATCATTAATGAAATCAAAATTTAGATTTTTGGTTTCATCATTCTTGGGGTCATACAAATGATATTTGTGTCGAGAACACAGTAACATCTCGCCGGTTGTAAAAGACTTTTTTTTTAATAGGAAAGAAAATTTTCATTAGTTATAATTAAATTGAAATACATAGTTTCTCATTTATGAGATCCTGTAGCCAAACCGGCAAATCAGAATCCGAAAATTGATAACTACTAAGTACTCTACCATCCTTGGCCAGAGTATCTGCAACAGAGTTTGTATTCCTAGGCATATGAGTGCATTCCCAACTAACAAAAGATTTGAGCAAATCTAAACAATCTAGAATGATGGAATTATTGGTCCATCCTACCGTGCCTGTTGCACCTTTTATTGCATTCACTACATTAAGAGAATTGCCCTCCAGATACAAATGTTGAATATTGGAACTCCTTGCCTATTTAATTGCTTCATATGCAGCCAATGCTTCAGCATGCTCCTCATCTGCAACTACTCCATTCTTGCTCCATGCATCTGCAACATTTCCTGCACCATCAACCATGATTAGTCCTATGCCCATAGATTTATTAACTTTTAGGAAAGATACATCAAAATTGATTTTATGGAACCTCATTCTAGGGATTGTCCATCTAACTTCAACTCTATTAGCTGTCCTTTGAGCAGTTTGAACAGCTTGTTTTCTTAAGTGTTCATTCCATTCATTTAGATCTTTTTGAGTCTGGGTCACAACATTTGCAACCTGCAAGTTGATATTATCAAACACAACTGAACACCTGGCTTTCCAGATGTTCCATAAAATTGTACCTGCAGAGATAATCAACTGATTCATATTATTTTGACCAGAAAACCAACTTTCAATCCAGTCTTTTAGATTCACAGTCCCAATTATACCTACAAAATTTCTTTCTATGCTAACCTAGATATCTCTAGACACAGAACAGTGCATAAATAGGTGATCAACAATCTCAGAATCAGATTTACATAGAGGACATAAGCAACATTCTGCACATGTTTAGATAATCTGTCATTAACATGCAGAAAATTATGAACACATTTCCACAAAAATTGTAAGATTTTTGGAGGCAAATTAGCCTTCCAAAACCTTAGCCAATGAAAATTAAGCTGAGCTGCACAGTAAACTGGATCATTACCTGCATTATTAATCACCCTATAGGCAGATTTAACAGTAAATATACCATTTTTAGTAGGGGTCCACCTTAACTTATCAGTTCCTGACATTGAAATTCTAATTTTTGTAATCTTCTCTACAGTATCATTATCCCACAGCATATGTAGAATATCAATGTTCCAAATTTTTTGCTCATGTATTATCAGTTGATCAACAGTCTTGAGATTAATTGATCTAAACCTATTACTGACCTTATAATTCAACTCAGGAACCCAAATATCATCCCATATAGACACACTTCTCCCATCCCCTATTTCCCAACAACAATGATCTCTTAAAACTTCTAGACCCTTACAAATACCTTTCCAAATAAAAGAACCATTATCATAAACACAATGTAAAGGATTAGCATTGTGAAAATATTTATGTTCTAAAATTTTAACCCATAGGGCATTAGGTTCATGCATTCTCCATGCAAGTCTAGCAAGAAGAGCCACATTCATATCACCTGTGTTTTTTTAGGTTCAAGCCTCCTAGCACCTTAGGTTTTGAAACATCATCAAAGTTTTTTAGGTAAACTCCTTTTTTTCCCTTACTCTTGTTCCACCAGAAGTTCATCTGAATAGTGTCAAGCCTATCAGTTACTTTCTTAGGCATGGGGAAAACTGCTAAGTGATGAGAAGCTAAGGAACCTAAAACTGATTGAGTCATAACAGTTCTGGCTGGCTGATTAACATACTTACCCTTCCAAGTAGCTAATCTACCATGAAATTTTTCTTCTACATGTGAGAATGTCTCAGTTTTGTTTCTCTGAATAAGTAATGGAACTCCTAAATACTTATCATTGAGGGCCAGCTTCTTAATATTTAATAAATCGGTGATACTGACCTTGACATAATTTTCTAACTTGGGGTTAAAAGCAATACCTGATTTGTCAAAATTAATTGACAGACCTGAGTAAGTATTAAAGTCCTTGATGATGCTTTCTAATTGCCTTGCATTAGCCATATTAACTTTTGTGAATATGAGACAGTCATCAGCAAAAAATAGATGACTTATTGCTGGACTGTCTGTTGTCACTTTAATGCCCTGCAACAGATCATTGTTCTCAGCATGTATTAGAAATCTTGAAAAGGATTCCATACAAATAATGAACAAATAGGGAGACAAGGGGTCCCCCTGCCTTAGGACCCTTGTTGGATAAAACATTTCACCTGGAGAACCATTGAACATAAATGAAGCTGAAACAGTTGAAAGACATTCATAAATCATCTTACGCCAATCCTCATGAAATCCTAGCTTTATAAGAATGTCAGACAAAAAATTCCACTCAATTCTATCAAAGGCTTTTGACAATTTTTTTTTTTTAATGCCATTAGACCTTTCTCAGTAGCTCTACACTTTCTCATACTATTGACAAGCTCATGATCTAGAACTATGTTGTCAGTAATCTGTCTAGAGGAGAGAAAAGCAGTCTGATATGGACTAATAAATTTATTCATAACTTTTTTAAGTCTAGAAGCTAGGAGTTTAGAGATAATTTTATAGGACACATTACTTAAGCTAATAGGTCTAAAGTCAGAGGCATGCTTAGGACAATTTGATTTAGGAATTAAGGAAATGAAACTATGATTCATCTCCTTTAACAAGTGTTTTGGGTGGAAAAAGGATTGTACCATTTTAACAGTATCATTATCAACTACATCCCACATTTGTTGGTAAAAGTCTAAGGGATAACCATCTGGTCCAGGTGAAGTCCATGGTTGCATCTGAAAAACAATATCCTTAATCTCCTCATAAGAAGGAGATCTAACTAGAGCATCATTATCAGCATCAGAAATACAAGGATTAATCCTACTAAGCAAAGTGGCAGGGCTAGGAGGATTAGAAGTAGTACTAATATGTGAGAAATGGTTTCTCAATTCATCAGCAATACTAGCCCTGTCAGCTAACCAGATTTCCATTTTTTTTGAATAGTGTCATTTTGTGTCCTTTTCTTTCTAAACTTAACCTTGTCATGGAAATATTTAGTGTTTCTATCATCAAACTTCAGTACATTTTCTTTTGCTCTCTGCATATAGAAATCCTGCTGAACATCATACCAGTGATTCAAACTTTTCTCAGTTTCTCTAATTTGGTTTAGATTATCTTGAGTATTCATATTACTATTCGGACCATCTAACTGTTTCTTAAAAAAATCTATCTTAGTTTGAATATATCCAAAGGTATTAATATTCCAGTCCCTAAGGACATACTTAACATTCCTTAAAGATCTAGTAAGCAAGAAAGCATGAGAGCCTCTATCAGAAGTTTTCCAATTATCACTAATAATATCCTTACAAGCATTATGCATAAGCCAACATCTATTGAACCTAATTGGTTTCTTAGTAGTGTTGTCTTTTATAGTACTGGCAAGAAGAATTAGACAGTGATCACTACCTGTTGGTAACAGATGATAAACAACACAATTTGGAAAAAGACTAAACCAATCATGGTTACCTAGTCCTCTATCAAGCCTCTCTAAAATCAAATTAGAGTTATCCCTCCTATTTGACCAAGTAAAAGGATTTCCAATGAACCTAATACTGGATAAATCAAGGAAATCTAGGTGATCATTAACCTCATTAAGTTGGCTTTGGGAAACCAAATTCCCCCTGATTTCTCATCATTACTAGTGATGAAATTTAGATCCCCTATGACTACCCAAGGACATTTAAATCTACCAGAGAGACCAGTTAAAAAATCTCATTGTCTAGCAATCCCAGCATCATCAATAACACCATACATACAAACTAATAAGGTTTTCCCACTCCTAGAATCAAATTGCACATAACAAACGATAAAATTTTGATTATAGTCAACATTATCTAGGACTACCATCTTTCCATAGCAAAAATAACCCTCCAGACAGACCAATGGGATTCACATAGCAATAATACGGATAGTTCAACTGTTTAGTGTATCTCATCATTTTTGTATCCCAATTTTAGTTTCAACAAGGAACAAAATATCTGGATCAGCAAGGAACAAACTTGTGAAGTCTAAGGATGATTGATGGGTTAAACTAACGCATAGCCGGTTGTAAAAGACTATGCCAGCTTTAAGGGATCCACATCGAAAAATGTATGTGCTGTCAAACTGAATTGTTTCGTCCAAGATTCTCTCACTCCATAATATTGCATTACCCATATATCAGTGTATGGCATTACCCATATACCATTGCGTCTTACTATGCCATGAAAAACAATCAAACAAAGACGGTCTTCCAATAGACCCACAAAATCATATTTACCTTGCTGCGCTAATCGATGTTCTTCTGGATATACAAATTCCACGAATGTTTCACTAGTTACATCAAAAGAGACTATAACATTGGAGTTAATTGCTTTGACAGAGCTTGCCCAATGAAGGGCTCCATTCAAAAGCGAAACAGAAAAGCTTCTTTGAAAAGGAAACATGTATCGATTTGGGGTTTGGATTGTTTCAACGACTCTCATCCTATTGTATAGACCTTGATTTCCGAATAACCATCCTTGATTTCAGAATAACTATGTTCTTTACCTGCCGCAATTCTAACCAATTTGTAATCGTCAAGGCGACAGTCATAACCGAACCCATATCTAACATCATAATGTGATTCTGTATAAAATTTCCATTCTGATATCGGTTTTACCTTACTCTCACCCGTTTCCGGGTTCCAGATACAAATGCTACCTAATTGGTTTCCCATGCAAATCAAACCATTGCAAGAGCCCATTATTGAAATACCACGACACCACTTATCCCAGGGAAGAAAACCCATTCGTCTAACTACCTTAGATATATGTGTTATAAATGGTGACGATGACGATGGTGCTGATGATGAAGCTGATAAAACCGAAGCATAATATTTTAAACAAGGTATGGCTGATATGCTATCACACTTGTCAATTATAAGCATGAGACTAGGATTTTCCTTGCTACTACGGTCTGGGTGATCCTTAATAAATTTAGGGTTATAAAGTAATGCACGCCATGGTTTGCATACGTACCTGCAACTTAAGATTGATTTCACCGGTAACCTTAAGAAGATGTCTACCTGGATCTCTTCTGGTAGCCGCAACATCTTCTGATACTCTTTTCTTTTCTTATTCTTAGGTTTTCAATAGAGTTGGTGGATCATAGGGTTATATAGATTCTTATTATGGTTTCGGTCTTTCGTGTTAGGGCTTATCCGGGTCCGGCATTGGCCTTCCCGGGTCTTTTTATATCCAAACTAGGGGTGGTGTACCTATAATAAGGCACGAGTTCTAGCCAATAATTTTGCATAACTCAAAATAGAGCAAGAAGGATGCGCATTACCTGGTGACCGTTAGTGGCATGTACTGAGGTGCATGGATTTGTTTCCTTGATTAAAAAAAAAGTTGATAAAAAAAAGTTGATAAATTTAATTAGCTCAAGGTTGGATTCCAGTGTCGTAGTGATTAGCTAGTGAGGCTTTCCCAAATCTAGGATCCGTGAACGGAGACTCACGACTCGATTATATTTGGAACAGACAAAGATGACATCTGTCACAGGTTCGCAACACCCAAATGCTATAACCAACTTGACAATGACAATTATGCTCCACAACATAATTTCAACCAACTCGCACTTAGCCAATACTTCAACTTCTTGACTAATTCTCTATTCAACACATACTAAATAGAGATTCTGCTCACAAATCTTCCAAGCTTTCAACCAAATACACACACTCCGCTTGATGCATAAACATAATCCAAAACAAAGGGATCAATGCACAAAAAGAACTTAGCTTTAAACTAGGCCGTAGCCTTTTATTTATTGCACACTTAGGGTTACAACTCTTCTTGTTCTAATTACCCAATCCCTTCACAAGATCAGGCTTATATACCCTTACAAAAAACTATGTACAAGTAACTGCAAGCAGTTACAGATTCACTTTATGCCAGGCAGTTAGCCAACTGTGCCAACTGACGCCACTACACTCTAAAACTCGCCAAACAAGTCCTAGCCTTTAGAAATACATAAAGTAAAGCAACTTCCGTGTAACCAACTCGAAACCGTCAAGGCCATGTGCCCGACACATGTCATCCAGCCTTGGTTGCATGATAATTGCGTCTGCCAGTCGCGCCATCACTGCTGAGCATCATTCTGCCAATGATGCAAGTGTGCTAATGCAAGTCTTGCTTGCATGCCTGCACGCCACATGCATACAGGTTACATGCCAAACTCATTTGGCATCTCATGATGCTAATCTCGCATCTTTGGCCATGTCCAAACCCTGTTTGGAACATGCCATTGTCTAGCTGCAACTCAGACATGCACTCCGCATATCTGACACTTTGGATAAGCCACCGATGATGCACCACAGTGTCGCATCTTTACTTGGCCACTTGACAGCCATGTCATAGACCTCCTCCACCAGCTGAACTCGACGCCCTCGTCGATTCTTTTTGTTGTAGGTAAGCTTGAATTTTTTCTTCAAATTGCCACAATGCAGTATCCTTCTCCCAAGAAGCTTCGGAGTCTGGAAACCCTTGCCACTTAATCAGAAAATAAGTTCTCCTATTCTTCTTACTTTGTCCCATAACTCGATCATCAAATAATTCCTCAACTTGCTTTTCGAATTGTGATCTGATTACTGGTGGTGCACGCTTCACTTGTTGTCTCGAAGTGTCCAGCAAATCAGGATGGTACTTCTTTAAGAAGCTGATATGAAACCTTTCCGGCAACTCAAGTCTGTAAGCTACCTTACCAACTCTTTTTATCACTTCAAAGGGACCATCATATTTTGGAATTAGGCCTCTATGCACTGTCGTGCTAGAAATATTCTTCCAAATTTGGGAGTTAGCTTTAACAACACCATATCTCCCACCTCAAATTCTACATCTCTGCGATGCAAATCAGCATAATTCTTCATTCGTCTTTGCGCCTTGGATAAACTATCACGCGCCTGCTCATTTACCTCAGTTTTTGACCTTACATAACGATAAGCTGCTGGACAGGAACCTTGCTTCTTAGACTTTGGCACCTCATGAGGGGTTAATGGATGCTGACATGTTGCTAACTCGAAAGGACTCAGCTCCGTTGCTGAACTCTTGTGCAAATTGTAACAAAATTGGCCGTATCCATTACGCCATCCAATTTCCCTGGCTTGCAGTTACATAATGACGAAAATACTCTTCTAGCATATGCATTTATCCTCTCCGTATGACCATCGGTTTGGGGGTGATTACTAGTAGAAAACTTTAGTTCAGAACCAAGCATTACAAACAAGGCGGTCCAAAACCTTCCTGTAAACCGCGAATCTCTATCACTCACAATATCTCGAGGAAGTCCCCAATACTTCACTACATTCTTGAAGAACAGATCCGCTGCAACGTCTGCATTACAAGAATGGGGACATGGAATGAATGTAGCATACTTCGAAAAGTGATCAACGACGACCATTATCGAGATAAAGCCTTGCGCCTTTGGCAACCCGTTAATAAAGTCCATCGACAAACACTGCCATGACTTGTCTGGAATCGGCAAAGGTTGTACAAATCCTGATATATTTCTCCTTTCTGTCTTATCCAGTTGACACACTAAGCATGTCTTCACATACAATTTAACATCTTTTTCCATTTTAGGCCAGTAATTGGAACGAGCTATCAAAGCATGCCTTCGTTCCATGCCTGGATGACCAGCCCAAATGGAATCATGCGTCTCTCGCAAGAGTTCTCTTCTCAGTCCACCTGAATTAGGTACATAATTTTTTCCTCCTTTGGCGTATATGACTCCATCATCTAGCCAATATCGACGAACGATCCCATCACTGATCTGCTTAGTCAGGCGCACACATGCCTGATCATTCTTCGCCTCTTCTTTGATTCGAGGCAACAACTCTGCCTCAATCGTGGTCAGTTCCACAACATATTCTGCCACCAACTTTCTGCTTAACGCATCTGGTACAGAATAAAAGCTTCCTGGCTTATGCTCGAATTTGTAGTCAAGCCACCTTGCTTGTTTAGGCGAAAGTTTCTTCTGTCTGGAAAAGAACGTAATGGCCACATTATCTGTCCTTATGATGAAATAAGTTCCCAACAAATAATAGCGCCACGTTCTTAGGCAATTTATCACTGCCAACATTCCTTTCTCATGCACAGTATATCTCCCTTCAGCATCATTAAGCTTACGACTATCGTAAGCCACTGGATGGCCATCTTGCACCAAGACTCCCCCTAGAGCCTTGCCTGAAGCATCAATGTGCACTTCAAATAGTAAATCGAAGCTAGGCAAGCGAAGAACTGGTTCTATCGAGACCGCTTCCTTCAATGCATCGAATGACCGCTGACACTCGCCAGTCCATGCCCAAGATTTGTCCTTCCTCAACAAATCTGTCAAAGGGGCCACTTTTTTTTGGATAGCCACCTATGAATCGCCGATTATAATTAGCTAAACCCAAGAAAGAACGAAGCTCTCCAATATTCTTAGGTTCTGGCCAATCCAAAATGGCCTTTACCTTTTTGTGGTCCATATACACACACCCTTGCGATATCACATGGCCAAGGAAAGTAATTGTGGTCTGGGCAAACTCACACTTTTCCTTCTTCACATACAAACTTGCTTCCTTAAGATTTGCAAACACTTTGCGAAGATGCATCGCATGCTCTTCCAAAGTCTCACTATAAATGACTATGTCATCCAAGTATACCACAACAAAGCGGTCGATATACTCCGCAAACACATCATTCATCAGGTTGAAAAACGTTGCAGGTGCGTTCGTCAAGCCGAATAGCATCACACGGTATTCAAACGAGCCATACCTTATTACCATTGCAGTCTTTGGTTCATCTCCTTCTGCTATGCGCACTTGGTAATAACTTGAGCGGAAATCCAACTTGGTGAAAAACTTGGCCTTACCTAATATGTCAAACAAGTCTGCCACTAGCAGAATTGGGTACTTGTTCTTTACAGTTATCTTGTTCAAATCCCTGTAGTCTACACACATATGAAGCGAGTCATCTTGCTTCTTTTGGAAAAGAACCGGAGCACCAAATGGAGCTTTAGACTGTTGTATATAGCCTGCCTCCAGCAGTTCAGAAATCTGCTTGCGCATTTCCTCAAGTTCTAGCGGTGACATAGGATATGGTTCTTTTGCAGGCGACCTTACCCCTGGCACCAACTCAATCATATGATCGTGTCTGCAAACTCTTCTAAGACCTCAACTATTCCATCCTCCACTTCCACTACCTTTCCTGGTTTGATCTCAACCAACACGCATAGGAAAGTAGCCAAGCTTTGGCGTATACCTTCTTTCCCCTGAATCGCAGACAAACATGGCTTAAGTGTCTTGTCTGGTTCATTTTGTCTCACCATAGGGACAAAACATGGGTATTGAGGGTATTGTATCAATATCCCATTTCTATGAGGTAATCGTGACGCCTTCGCCGCGCAAAAGAAATCCATGCCCAAAATTAGGTCAAAATCATCCATGACCATCACTAGAAAATATAGTTTTCCTTTCCATTCTCCAACTTGCACATCTGCATTGCGAACTTTCTCTCGATTGGATTGTGGTTCTGCGTTAACAGCTTTGATGGTACTAGCCGCGCTAGGAACTGTTAAGTTCAATGCCATGACAACGTCTGGATGAATGAAAGACTTGGTAGCACCGGTGTTTGAGAGTGGAAATGGTTTCTGCTGATTTTGGTAATTTCGCGTGAGCGGGTGAGAAACAAGTCTAAACCCTAAACAATGTACTTCACGGGAGTACTTTAGATTCGAGAGATCAATCTGTACAAATCCGGCCTAAACCAAGAAATGGCCGTTCAACACTTGCTTAGGTAAAAAAGTGAAGGAGAAGGGTTTGTTTTGGGGAGGGAAGCGAAAAGAGTGTTGAGACCAGAATAGTTAATTCTGGAAGAGTAGTTGTTTGAAGACTTGTATCAGAAAGTGAAAGCTAACTGATGGGCAAGCTAACAAGTGATTTCTGAGTGTTGTATGATCCTGACCAAAACTTGTTTTTCAGTGGAAATAGGTAAGACCTATTTATACAAGTTGAAGTGAAACGTACTCTGGTCTCGTAAGAAATAGAAACAAATGAGTAAATGGGAGGAAGTGGTAACCGGTAACGCCTAGAATTGATGTTCCATAATGAAGGAAAGCGTTTCACCATTACTCCCTGTATTTACTAACCGCCTCATTCTTATGGCACTGTCTTGTAACGGGCGTAGTGTACGCCACACGTTGTAAATCGCCAAACAATACCCTAATGAGCATCCCCCAGTTTGTGACATGTGTTGATGTCTCGAGTGTTTTCGTGGAAAACATGTAGCATGTTGCTGCTGTTTGGAAAGTTGAGCTTGGGAGACTTGCCAGCTCGGTGGTGACCCTCGCCGGTCGAGATTTTGCATCTTGAGAGGATGGGTAGCCGTTGATTATTGCAACCCTTTGTTTTGGCAGCCAGCGTCGTGCATGTATTTCGCATGTGTTAGTCGCGACCAAAAAATAGGGTTTTGTCATAGTTTGGGCGCGGCCAAAATTAGGGCTTGGCGTTGGGCCAAAGGTTACCACGCGTTAACTGGTGACCTTGGACGGCTAAGATCTGCATCTTAGATGGAAGGGCGGCCGTTTATTGTTGCAACCCCTCGTTTTGGCAGCCAACGACGTGAAGGAAAGGCTGGCATGGTTGACATGCTTTGGCGCGGAGATGTGGCTGGAACGGCATGCCATTGGCACATGTGGCATGGTTGTCATGCCTTGGCGCGGAGATGCAGCGTGGCATGCCATTCGTACGTGCGGCATGATTGGCATGCTTTGGCGCAGAGATGTGGCTGACACGGCATGCCATTGGCACATGTGGCATGGTTGGCATGCCTTGGCGCGGAGATGCGGCGCGACATGCCATTGGTAAGTGCGGCATGATTGGCATGCCTTGCGCGGAGATGTGGCTGGCACGGCATGCCATTGGCACATGTGGTATGGTTGGAATTATTGGCATGCCTTGGGTGGAGAATTTGGACAGATGAGATATGCATCTCATATGGAAGGGTAGCCGTTGATTATTGCAACCCTGCGTTTTGGCAGCCAACATCGTGCATGACTTTGGCATGTGTTAGGCGCGGCCAAATTTGCATAAACCGTGAAGTTTGGCCTTGGGATGGAAGTTTCCATGCATTGGGTGGATAACTTGGAAGGCTGAGATATGCATCTCAGATGGAAGGGTAGCCGTTGATTATTGCAACCTTCGTTTTGGCAGCCAGCGTCGTGCATGGATTTGGCATGTGTTAGGCACGGCCAAATTAGGGTTTGTATGAACCTTGACGTGTGGCCTTGGGGTGGAAGTTACCATGCGTTGGGTGGAAAACTTGGACGGCTAAGATATGCATCTCAGATGGAAGGGTAGCCGTTGATTATGGCAACCCTTCATTTTGGCAACCAGCGTCGTGCATGGCTTTGGCATGTGTTAGGCGCGGCCATATTAGGGTTTGCATAAACCGTGACGTTTGGCCTTGGGATGGAAGTTTCCATGCGTTGGGTGGCGAACTTGGATGGATGAGATATGCATCTCACATGGAGGGGTGGTCGTTGATTGTTACAACCCTTCGGTTGGAAGCCATCGACATGGTTTAGGGCCGGCATAGTGATAGACGCATTTATATGTCTATTTTGATCTCTTTTATGTATTTTATTAGTACCCATTTGTTCTCATTATGGTGTTTTTATGTTTGTTTAGGTGTTTTTGGATAAAATACCCTTGTATGGAAAGAGTTGCTCAAAAAAGTGATGATTTACACCCCGGAGAAAAGTACTAAAGGCACCCCAGAAATGTCCTGGACGCGTCCCAGAAATGTACCGGAAACGTCCCGGAGGAAACCAGAAAAATTACTTTTTCAACCCAAGAATTACTATTTCAGCCCAAATTACTAAGGGGACACCAAGACAGGATAGGGGGACACCCCTCTTCTTCATTTGAATATCGATTTTGGCGGGAAAAATGTTCACATCACAGGAGAATTTTCGATCGAAGAAATGAAGTAGTGGTAGGTCGATTCAATGGCTGAATTTTGGTATAGAGATGTGATATAGGTTGAGGAACACAGTATGGGTGACGGAATCGGTCAATTTTGGCTAAAATTCCTGGTTCGATTCACCAAACCAAAACAGAGCAACACGCACTGTAAGCGAGCTCAAGTGTGTTTCTGCTGTGCATGGAGTGATGTGGAGGTGCGGGAAAGCTTCTGAGGTATGAAGAAACTAATTTGGAGCGTTTTGGGAGCGAGTTAACGTGTGGAAATTCTATAAATGGTAAGTATTCTCATTTTTGGGCAGCAAAGAATAATCGAATTAAAGAGAAAATATACGCAATCAATGGTCGGATTTCTTGCTCCAAAACACTATAAATACAAGTATCGGTCATTGGGAAGAGGCTGTCGAGAGTTGGGAGAGAGTTAGAGACGTAAAAATCAAAGAACCAGACGCTGTGAAGAATTTCCTGCTGCTGCTGGAACTGAAGAACACAAAGAACATTGGACGAGGCAGGAAAGTCGTTAAAAACTGTCGCTTTATTGCGACACTTTTCCACTCCTTTCCGCAACTGAGTCGTTGTACCAACAACACTATCTCTGTGTCGTTGATTCTGGACGCCTTCTGTGGGTCGCAAAATCTTGTTTTATACTATTTACTTATCTTTCTCTTCATTGTAAAACACTTTTGAGCATCAGTGAAATTCTTTGAGAGGTTTTCCAATATGATGAGCGACTAATTCCCTCGTAACCAAGGTAATGGAGGAAGCTGTTCACGCAACATAAATGGGTAACTATTTCATTTAATTATATAATTCACCTAATCGCTGCTTTTGCAGAGTTTTAAATTATTTGAATGATTGTCTTAATTATTTGTTATTCAGTTTGATAGGTTATGCTGGTTTAATCTCTTGATAATCTATGCTTAAGGTTTACAAATAATGTTTGAGAATCTGTATGATTGATAGTGAATTAAAGATAAAAGAGGACTTAAGAATTGAATAGAGTTTTGAAATATTTATCATTCAATTTTGCATAATAGTGGAATCTAGTGTCTTGATTACCTCTCGCCAAAACTGTTAATATTTTTGTATATATATTTTTGACCACTACAACTACAACCCCCATTAAATCAATAATCACATAGCTTTGGCATGGAGGCGTGGCTGGCATGGTTTGCCATTAGCACGGCGGTGCGGCTGGCATGGTTGGCATGCCTTGACGCGGAGACGTGGCTGGAATAGTTTGCCATTGGCACGGTGGTGCGGATGGCATGGTTAGCATGCCTTGGCGCGGAGACGTGGCTGGCATGGTTTGCCATTGGCAAGGTGGTTCGGCTGGCATGGTTGGCATGCCTTGGCGCGGAGATGTGGATTGCATGGTTTTCCATTGGCACGGTGGTGCGGATGGCATGGTTGGCATGCCTTGGCGCGAAGACGTGGCTGACATGGTTTGCCATCGGCACGGTGGTGCGGCTGGCATGGTTGGCATGCCTTGGCGCGGAGACGTGGCTGGAATGGTTTTCCATTTGCACGGTGGTGCGGCTGGCATGGTTGGCATGCCTTGGCACGAAGATGTGGCTGGCACGGTATGCCATTGGAACATGTGGTACGGTTGGCATGCCTTGGCGCGGTGATGTGGCATGGCATGCCATTGGCACATGCGGCATGGTTGGCATGCCTTGGTGCGGAAAGGTTGCACGATATGACATAGGTGCATGTGGTGCGGATGACATGGTTGGCATGCCTTGGCGCGAAGACGTGGCTGGCATGGTTGGCATGCCTTGGCGCGGAGACTTGGCTGGCATGGTTTGCCATTGGCACGGTGGCGTGAGAATTAGGTTTGGTATGAAGGTGATGTCAGTCAATACTAAGGGTTTTGCTGTGGAACATGACACATGCATAAAAAAAAGGTACCCTGGTAATTCTTACGTAGGCATGTTGGATGATTCAATAAATGCGCTAGTGACGTCATATCAGATGTAAGGTTTTACGAATTTAACCCTAAGATAAAAACCACCATCAACATTAAGTCCCCTGCTTAGCTCGGAACATGAGCATTGTTGCGAGGTAAGCATAAGATGGTGACAGACAAGGACAAAATCGAAACGAAAAGTCATGGAAAGATGGTCAGGAAGACCCGACTAACCTTTTTCGAGAGGTAAGGAGAATTCGTGATTCTTGTGTTGGCGGCCTCGCGTAAATTCTGCTCGTGGCACTGCAGGTTGGGATGCGGAGTGGTAGAGGCGATCGCTGGTCGAGATGCAAGCTGTTGGCCTCGGTCTGGAACTGTTGTGCGTCCTATGGGCTAGGCTTCAAAACGCAGAACGGAGCCGCTAGCATAGACTTGGCGTGAAGGGAAGCCGCTAGTATTGGATTGGATTGGAACGAGCCATCAGCATTGGTCGGCTTGGACTTGGAGCCGTTAGCATTGGTCGACTTGGAATGGAGCCGTCAGCATTAATGGTCGGCTTGGAATGGATTCGCTTGCGTTGTGCGGCTTGTAGTGGAGCTAGCTTGAGTTCCTTTGAAGGATGACGATCGGCTTCAGTTCCGTGGAATGATGGCAACTTTGTCTAAATTAGGGTTTGGCATGTCGAAACCCTAATTAGCGCCCTTTACTAGAATCGTTGTAGAATTCTGGTACGCCTCGGATTTTGACGGTCCGCCCCTCCATTTCTATTGTAAAAGAATTTCCTATTTCCCCTCTCGGGAATATTTACGTTATGAGCTCGTTTAGGAGGTGAAAACAGCCCGACAGTAAAATTCAGGAAGAATTTAGGAGGGATGCTGCGGGCCCGAGGTGTCATAGTCGCGCCCAGTCATCTATTCATGGAGCAAGAAGGAATCTTCACTCTTTTCAAACTCTAGAAACTCCGTCCGCATGAAAAGAGGTATCGACCCTCTTCTGTTGCTCGTCTGAATCTGTGTTTTCGTCTGCAGTGTCTCTCCAGTGGATTCCAAAATTTACCAAAACATCTTGGGATGGATGGATGAAATATATGCTCGAAAATGATCATGTCAGGTCTAATCTTGGAGATTGCGGTTGCGTTGTCGGTCTATCCTTGATTTTAGGTTGTTCAGGGTATGGGCCTTCTGTTCGCGATGATGATATGCCTTGGATGATTGCATGGTAGAAATATTCCGAAGCCACATGATGAAATATATGAGTTGGGAGACATTCTACTACCGATGTGTTGCTATCAAGTCTTCAAGGACTTTTCCCCAGGAGACACCCTTCGAACCAGCTTCTGAATCTTGGACTATCGTATGGAATGGGATGCGGTGAGGAGTCCCCAGCTATATTTCTGTTAGATCCGATGGCATGGAAGAATATGTGAATGTATCTTTGCGGCGTGTTTTTGGAGTCTTCGATGCACATGTACGATTTCATGTTGAGAAATTCCCGCGGCTCGTAAAACTTCGGAAGTGATGATGTTGAAATCAGAAATAACCAGGTTGAGGGGAGTGAAAGCATCACGTGCTGGTAGTTCCCTTGTGTAGCCTACTTTAATTGCATCGCCTTGAATCCATGTCCATGGGATTTGATACAAGCTTATTGTACTCTTGTGGATGTGTTGTTGGGATGCACATGTACGAAATATTCTGGATAGAGAAGAGGTAGGAATGAGAGACTTATGTTGTTTATCGTGGCTCCCTCTGTTTCTTCAAGAAAATGTTTCAGCCGCGTCTCTGGAGTCATTTCATGAGTCTTTGATGGTCGTCGGGATGGACTGCGATGAGCAGTCCCTGGCCGCATTTTTCTTTAGTTTCTGAAGTCATTTTCCTCTGAGCAGGCTGGGGATCTGACGAGGCCTCGTGAAGTATTGAAGGCGTCTTCTATACAGAAAGGTGATGATATTCTTGCGCTACACCCTTGAAGAGTAGATGGCCTTGTTGTGGCTATGGCTTTTGGTTGACTGTGTCTTCTGAGCTTTGACAGTGAAGGGATTCTGTGTAGATCTTTGTAGTGATTGCTCCCGCGGTGAAGCTCTGGCTGGTATTAACAAATGAGCGGCAACAGTTCTTGGTAGCAGATGTAATCAGAAGAGACTACATTGTCGTGGGAACAATGTAGGTTGGCTAGAATTGTATGGGCATCCATGGAAGTAAAAGAATTAGCTGGATGCGTAAGCGAGCAAACTGTCCATTGTCACGAGTTTTGGCGGGATGGATCAAAAGGTGGCCATGACTATGAAGACTGGTTGGATGCGATCATGATCCTTGACATGGGGAGTATGGTGGAACGACCCTTTGCAGGAAGGAGCGGTGTTGAAGTGGCTTCGACTCTTGGAGAGGACGTTCAAACTCAAGGATCCAAGCGCTGAAGCTTCGACTTCAGATCCTGGAGCAGCTTATAGAGAGAACGCTGAAGCGGAGCGGCTACTGGAGCGAAAGTTGAAGCGGAGCGGCTGTTGAAGCGAACATTGAAGCGGAGCCGCTGCTGGAGAACGTTGAAGCGGAGCCACTTTTGGAAAGAAATTTGAAACGACGCCTTGCAACTCTCAAATCCTTGACGGTTACCATGTTTAAGTCAGAAACCGAGTTCTGTCAAACTCGACATCCCTCAAGTGAACAGAGGTTATGAGTCCCCAGTTCCATCTATCGATCGTGCTTTCCAAGAGAGGTTGGGTTTTGGGAACGGCTTCCCTGGCTGGAAACACCTGCTTTCCTGATGCAGTGCGGTTGAGGGATGCAAATATGTCTTGACGCTACGCCTTGGAGAAATATAGAATCTCACATAACTGTTTCATCATAGACTGCATGACTTTGTGGGCGAAGTCCCCAGAAATCGTGCATCTCCTGACGGGAAGAGGGTCTCTGTGAACTCAAGAGGGTTGCTGATTTCCTTTGCCTCGATTTTGGAGAAGTCGTTCATGATCTTTACGTGTGATGAAATTGGATTGCTGATTCCCTTCTACTAGGCGTTCAAGAGCAACGCGAGCCTCTTCATCTATACCCGCACGTCCTACTGAAGTTCCTACGCCGGATGTTAAAAGTATTCTTTGTCAGCTACCTCTTGGGTTGACGTGACTCTTATGGTGGCCGCTTCGTCAGTGCCTTGAGGAAATAGGCATCTCTTCCTGATTATAAACACATCTGTCTGAGCCTTACGAGAACCTTTTGTCTTTTCATCAAATCAACAGTGGTAAAAGGAGGTCGGATTCTTCCGGCTCTTCCAGTATCTTGCCCTGATTGCGGAGTAGCAGCGTCTCTGGTGACGGTTGGAGCTATCATACTTGAAGAAACGTTAGGGTGGCGGAAGCGGCTCTGGTTCTGGTGATCGTAGGTGTATCGTGCAGAGATGGCGCAGTTTTGATCACAGAGTGCTGTAGCCATGGCTCTGTTTCGAAGGGTGAGGATGGTGTGCTGCTTTGGATGGTTTTGGAGCGGAGAAGATGGCACTGGAAGGGTGCAAGCTATTAGCGCTGGAAGGATGCAAGCTGCTGGCGCTGGAAAGATGTAAGCTGCTGGCGCTGGAAGGATGCAAGCTGCTAGAGATGGAAAGGATGCAAGCTGATGGCGCCGGAAAGATGCAAGCTGTTAGCGCTGGATCGACTTGGAATGGGAACTGTCTTGGCGTAGGCGCTGGCTTGGCGTGGGTGGTGACTGTTGGCCTGGCACAGCGCTGGCTTGGCGTGGCGCGGACCGTTGGGCACCGGGAGGCTTGTTCTTGCGGGCCCAGTTGCCTCTTTCCATAGGTAGCTCAAATAGAAAATCCTTTCCTTATTCAAATTCCAAAAGTGTTATGCCTATAAAAGGGGTTGGCTTTCCTCTTCTTTATTTTTTCCGAAAGGAAGACAAAGCGTCTGGTTTATGGTTTGATTTAAATTGATAGATAACTATTTTCTATGAGGGTTTTGGATTATTCTTTTGGAATGAATTGTTTTAGAATAATTTTGTTTTGGTTATGAGTATAAGTAGCATAAGTACTCCAGGAAATCCATGGAATTATGAATGTTGTGCGACATTAGAAAGCACGAAATGAAACATGGCAACAATATGGATATCGGTTTTTATCATCTCTGTGAAGATTTGAAGTAGCAGACCATGTATTTTGTCTAGGCAAGACTTACTCGGTTTTTCGGATCTCCTAATGAAAAATGAATCTTCTGGGTGCAAGTCCGAGTTTTGTGGGAAACGCCGCCGTGATTGTGGAAAGTCCCCAGTCGTCCCTGAGCCACCTGATAACCAAGTCGTCGATCCCTGGTCGGATCGTTTGCTTCTAACCTCTGGGAAGTCTCCAGTCATCCCTTGTCGTGTCATGACTGGTAATCGGGTCGTCCGGTAACTGAGTCGTCGATCCCTGAGTGGATCATTTTCTTCTTCCGCCTTGATGTCCGGGTCGAAGTATGAGATCGGGAATTGGAAATTGATATTGTAACCAAGAGATTAATCTCCCACTGTGGTCGCCAATTTTTTGAGGGTGGAAACGGTTTCTACTGATTTCGGTAATTTCGCGTGAGTGGGTGAGAAACAAGTCTAAACCCTAAACAATGTACTGCATGGGAGTATTTTATATTTGAGAGATCAATCTATACAAATCCGGCCTAAACTAAGAAATGGCCATTCCAGACTTGCTTCGGTCACAAAGTGAAGGAGAAGTGTTGGTTTTGGGGAGGGAAACGAAGAGAGTGTTGAGACCAGAATAGTTAATTCTGGAAGAGTAGTTGTTTGATGACTTGTATCAGAAAGTGAAAGTTAACAGATGGGCAAGCTAAAAACTGATTTCTCAGTGTTTTATGCTCCTGACCAAAACTTGTTGTTCGTTGGAAATAGGTAAGACCTATTTATACAAGTCGAAGTGAAGCGTACTCTGGTCTCGTAAGAAATAGAAACGGATGAGTAAATGGGAGGAGGTGGTAACCGGTAACCATGGAATTGATGTTCCATAATGAAGGAAAGCGTGTCACCATTACTCTCTGTATTTACTAACTGCCTCATTCTTATGACACTGTCTTATAACGGGCGTAGTGTACGCCGCACGCTGTAAACCGCCAAACCAATACCCTAATGAGCATCCCCCAGTTTGTGACATGTGTTGATGTCTCGAGTGTTTTCGTGGAAAACATGTAGCATGTTGCTACTGTTTGGAAAGTTGAGCTTGGGAGACTTGCCATCTCGGTGGCGACCAAGGGCTAAGATCTGCATCTTAGATGGAAGGGCGGCCGTTGATTGTTGCAACCCTTCGTTTTGTCAGCCAACGACGTGAAGCAAAGGATGGCATGGTTGACATGATTTGGCGCGGAGATGTGGATGGCACGACATGCCTTGGCGCGGAGATGCGGCGTGGCATGCCATTGGTACGTGCGACATGATTGGCATGCCTTGGCGCGGAGATGTGGATGGCACGACATGCCATTGGTACGTGCGACATGATTGGCATGCCTTGGCGCAGAGATGTGGATGGCATGGCATGCCATTGGCACATGTGGTATGGTTGGCATGCCTTGGGTGGCTAATTTGGACGGCTAAGATATGCATCTCAAATGGAAGGGTAGCCGTTGATTATTGCAACCCTTTGTTTTGGCAGCCAGCGTCGTGCATGGATTTTGGCATGTGTTAGGCGCGACAAAATTAGGGTTTGCATAAACCGTGACGTTTGGCCTTGGGTTGGAAGTTGCCATGCATTGGGTGGCTAACTTGGGCGGCTGATATATGCATCTCAGATGGAAGGGTAGCCGTTCATTATTGCAACCCTTCGTTTTGGCATCCAGCATCGTGCATGGATTTGGCATGTGTTAGGCGCGGCCAAATTAGGGTTTGCATAAACCATGAAGTTTAGCCTTGGGATGGAAGTTACCATGCGTTGGGTGGCGAACTTTGACGGCTGAGATATGCATCTCAGATGGAAGGGTAGCCGTTGATTATTGCAACCCTTTGTTTTGGCAGACAACGTCGTGCATGGATTTGGCATGTGTTAGGCGCGGCCAAATTAGGGTTTGTAGAAACCGCGATGTTTGGCCTTGGGCTGGAAGTTGCCATGCGTTGGGTGGCGAACTTGGATGGCTGATATATGCATCTTAGATGGAGGGGTGGTCGTTGATTGTTGCAACCCTTCGTTTGGCAGCCAACGACATGGTTTAGGGCCGGTATGGCTTTGGCATGGAGGCGTGTCTGGCATGGTTTGCCATTGGCACGACGGTGCGGCTGGCATGGTTGGCATGCCTTGGCGCGGAGACGTGGATGGCATGGTTTACCATTGGCACGGTGGTGCAGCTGGAATGGTTGGCATGCCTTGGCGCGGAGAGGTGGCTGGCATGGTTTTCCATTGGCACAGTGGTGCGGCTGGAATGGTTGGTATGCCTTTGCGAGGAGACGTGGCTGGCATGGTTTGCCATTGGCACGATGCGACTGGCATGGTTGGCATGCCTTGGCACGGAGATGTGGATGTCACGGTATGCCATTGGCACATGTGGTATGGTTGGAATGCCTTGGCGCGGTGATGTGGCACGACATGCCATTGGCACATGCGGCATGGTTGGCATGCCTTGGCGCGGAAAGGTTGCACGGCATGCCATATGCGCATGTGGTGCGGAGACGTGGCTGGCATGGTTTGCCATTGGCACGGTGGTGCGGATGGCATGGTTGGCATGCCTTGGCGCGGAGACTTGGATGGAATGGTTTGCCATTGGCACGGTGGTGCAGCTGGCATGGTTGGAATGCCTTGGCGCGGAGACGTGGTGGCATGGTTTTCCATTGGCACGGTGGCGTGACAATTAGGGTTTGGTATGAAGGTGATGTCGGTCAATACTAAAGGTTCTGCCGTGGAACATGACACATGCATAAAAAAAAGGTACCCTGGTAATTCTTACGTAGGCATGTTGAATGATTCAATAAATGCGCTGGTGACGTCATGTCAGATGTAAGATGTTACGGTTTTAACCCTAAGATAAAAACCACCATCAACAACCGGTATCAGCCAACGCTAATACCCATTATTCATTGATCTTCACATCAATTTACATTAGTCCAGAAGATATATTTTTCTTAATGTGTGCTTTGCTCCCTAGCAAACGACTGATGTTGCGACGTTGGCCCCTACCAACATTATGTTGAGCGTTCCCAACACCGTGTTGTTTCTCATCAACACTTGCAGTGTCTCCGGTACCCTTAGTGTAGTTCTGATATGTAGAAAAACTCGTTTCACCCTTATCAAGTTGTTCTGAGGACATCCTTCGTGTATGATTATTGCTTGAAGATTGTTGAAGATAACGTTCACATAACCTGAATGCAAACTTCTGGCATGATCTTCGATTCGTCCTTGCTTTTCCTGCATACCTTACACTCTCAGTGTGGATCCTTCACTTCAAATTCAATTCGCAACAACCTTTAGGAACAACAACGAACTTAACCAGCCTTCTATATTTCAACGTGAACAAAGAGATACCCTTAACCAGGACTCTGATACCCGAATTGTCAAAGTTCGCAACACCCAAATGCTACAACCAACTTGACAATGGAGACTATGCTCCACAACACAATTTCAGCCAACTCGCACTTAGCCAATACTTCAACTTCTTGACTAATTCTCTATTCATCCCATACTAAATAGAAGTTCTGCTCACAAATCTTCCAAGCTTTCAACCAAATACACACACTCCGCTTGACGCATAAACATAAGGCAAAACAAAGGGATCAATGCACCAACAAAACTTAGCTTTAAACTAGGTCGTAGGCTTTTATTTATTGCACACTTAGGGTTACAACTCTTCTTGTTCCGGATTACCAAATCCCTTCATAATATCAGGCTTATATAGCCTTACTAAAATCTATGTACTAGTAACTGCAAGCAGTTACAAATTTACTTTATGCCAGGAAGTTAGCCAACTGTGCCAACTGACGCAACTACACTATAAAACTCGCCAAACAAGTCATAGCCTTTAGAAATACATAAAGTAAAGCAACTTCCGTGTAACCAACTCGAAACCGTCAAGGCCAGCTGACTTTAGCAAAGGTTTTTACTCATGGGCTAAACTGTGGTCTGGAGTTTCATTCTCATCAAGTTGATTCCTCATCACCATCAAGTATCAACATCTCGAAGCCTAGCAACCTAAAATATTAGAAATGATCTGTCTTTTATTATTGAGTTTTATTTTTTTTCGTTTTTTGCTCTCAACTTGCTCTCAACTATTTGGTTTCAATTGGGAAAATTTGCAAGTTGTTAAAAGTTCTGAGATTGTTCGTTAACAAGGATCAGATAAGATTGCTCTATGCGTAATATAGTACATATTATTCAATAAAAAAGTGGTTAACTTTTTAGGCACAACGGGCGCAAACAAAGATTACTTCATGATCAGTTGCGGGGATAATACATGTCAAGATGCTAAAATTTGCCAGTGCTACTGTAGTATAGTGGTAAAGTCACTGAGTGATGATACCAATGACATGAGTTCGAAACTCGCTAGCATCAAAATTATCTTTATCGATTTTGATAAAAAAAAATGTTTAACGGAAGTTTTTGATTTTGTTTCTTCTTCTCCATCTCCTTGTTGATGATATGTTCCATCGAATTAGATCTTGGGGCTTATCTCGTATACAGACTTATCTGGGTACCTTTCAATGCTTAAACCACTTAAACCATGGGCTTACATTTCTATTATGCCTTCCAGACTTGTCCCATGCATACATTTCGCTTCCCTCTTACTTCAGTACACACTCTCAGACTCTCATTTCTCTGAAACTAGTGTCGTTGCGATTTAAGGTATTTTGTTCTACTGCTCCATGACTTTGAGTCTTTTTTTTTTTTGAATCAAAAGAGAATTTATTGATTAATCATATAGGATACATCTTGTAATATCCCCCTGAATCCATGAAGTAATATCCAAGGGGAAGTTGTCTACATATTCAAAATCAGTGCCACTAGTTCTGCACTTCTTAGCAATTAAATCAACAACTCTATTTTTAGTTATGTTGACCGACTGACTAACAAAATGAACTCTACTCTGAAATAAAGCCTTAATGTCTAGGACTAATCCTTGATTTAGCCAATGAACATAAGAGGTGTCTTCCTTTATTGACTTAACTAGAACTTCACTATCAGATTCAAAAATAACTTTAGAGAGATTCTTGGATATTGCCCAATTCACTGCCTCATGCATTGCCTGACACTCCAAGTACTCCACTTCCTGGTCTTTAATTATTCCTCAATTATAGAAGCTCCCTTTAGCTCCACAACATTTTCCTGCAAAATTTATAGCTATTAGTCCTGTGCTACCTGTCATGTTTTCTTTAAAAAAGGATGCATCAACATTAATCTTGATATAATCTCCGTCTGGAGGCTCCCAATATTGAGGTTGTACCTGTAGACTAGAAACATTGTTAGAAACAATGGAAACATTCTTCTTACAATTATCCAGTAAAGACAAAATGCTATTAATGCTGAAATTTCTATTAGGTTTCTTATTTTGAAACAAAGCTATGCATCTATCTTTCCATATTGTCCAAATTGTAATCATAAGTAAGTATATAAAATGTATTCTGTCTATACTAGGAACTACATTATTATTAACCCCATTATCAAACCAACTAATGATCCAATCAATCAAACTACCATGCAAATTCCTAACATTGTTAACATTCACATTCATACCAAGTCAAATGGATCTAGCATAAGGGAAATCCAATATCATATGTTCAGTAGTTTCAAAAGTAGCATTACAGATACTACAATGCACATCAATGCCTTGTTTGTACTTAGAAAGTTTGTCTCTTGTAGGCACTATATCTTTAAGACACTTCCATACAAAGAGTTTAACCTTATGAGGAAGCTTACACTTCCAGAGAGACTTCCAAACATGACTACTTACCCTTTGTGGAGGAAAGACACCAGCAGAGTGACTACTCAGCACTTTATAAGCACTTTTAACACTAAACTTACCTTTCCTGTCATGAACCAGTTGAGAGTATCATTTCCACATCTAGGAATTTGCATAGATATAATTTTGTTTGCAGTGACCAGATCAAAGCTATTTTGAATAAGCTGCACATTCCAAGTTCTAGTACCTGGTAAAAAGAGCTCATGAACATGGTTAAGATTAGACAAGGTATTAGAGCCAGTTATAGGAACATGTGGGTTATCAAGACTAATTTCCCACTTATCTAGCCAAATCTTAATTTTGGTACCACATCTATCTGTCCAAAAGGTGTTATCTTTAATGAATTGAATC
This sequence comes from Papaver somniferum, assembly GCF_003573695.1. NCBI lineage: Eukaryota > Viridiplantae > Streptophyta > Magnoliopsida > Ranunculales > Papaveraceae > Papaver > Papaver somniferum. Next base: position 221,785,476 of record NC_039358.1, read on the forward strand.
TGCCTATAAATGCCTTCCTTTCCAGACCCAAGAGCTTTTATCAACAAGTTTTTCCAAATGAAGAGGATTGGTAGTTTTAAAGTATTTAGCTTCTAAGATCTTGAAATAAAAGTCATCAGAGTTAGAGCAAATCTTCCATGCTATCTTGGAGATCAGGGCTTTATTAAAAACTTCCAAATTCCTAAAACCTAGACCTCCTAATTCTTTTGGTTGTTGAAGATTAGGAAAATCCACAAATTTAATACCCTTATTGACTTTGTGCCCCCACCAAAAATTTCTCTGTAAGGTATCAAGTTTTTCTATAAGAGTAGTAGGAATCTTAAAGCAACCCATCTGATATGTTGGAAGGGAATTTAAGACAGACTTGATTAAAATAGTTCTACCAGATTGATTCAAAGTAATGCTAATCCAGTTATTGAGTCTAGCCTCAAAAGATTGGGCTATAGGTTCAAAAGCTCTAACTTTAGAGTGACCTAGAAGAAGAGGAGCTCCAAGATAAGTTTCAGCGTCACTTACTATTTTCATGTTCAACTCTTTAGCCAAATCATCACAGACAGCTGGGTCCAAATTATTACTGAAGTAAACACATTATTTATCAAAGTTTAGAGTTTGACTAGAATGAGTGCCAAAATCATTTAAAATGCTTAAAATGCCAGCAATATTCCCCATGTCAGCTTTAGCAAAGATGAGAATGTCATCTGCAAATAACAGATGAGAGATAGGTGGAGCTCTTCTAGTAACTTTAATACCTGCAATTTCTTTATTAGATTCAACAAATCTCAACTTCCTATAAAGATATTCCATGGCCATGATAAAAAGATAAGGAGATAAAGGATCTCCTTGTCTTATGCCTCTAGAGGGAATATACTCTTGACAAGGAGAACCATTTAATAAGACACTTATGCAAGTGGTGGAAACACATTGGTAGATTAAATCACAGAAATCTTTATTGACACCTAACTGAGACAAAAATTTTATAAGGAAGGACCATTCAAGCTTATCAAAAGCTTTAGAGAGATCCAATTTTAAGTCCATAGTACCTCCAATACCTTCCTTATGTTTCATTGTATGAATAATCTCATGAGCAACTATGATATTATCATGTATAGATCTCCCTGGAAAAAATGCATCTTGATAAGGAGAAATTAATTTCTTCAAATAAGGCCTTATCATGTTAGCTAAAATTTTAGACACAATTTTATAAGAGACATTGCAGAGACCAATTGGTCTAAATTCAGATGGCTTTTTATGGTCTTTAACCTTAGGAATAAGACTAATATAAGCCTTATTAAGATCTTTAGGCATAAATCCAGTAATAAAGAATTGCTGAACAACATCAATTACATCCTTACAAACAATATCCCACTGAGATTGATAAAAACCAACTTGGAAACCATCAGGACCTGGAGAACTCCAAGCTGGCATAGACTTAACAACACTAGTAATTTCATTAGAAGAAGGAACAACAAGAAAAACCTCATTATCAGAGTCATTAATAATAGCAGGAATAACATCAAAAGCAACATCAGTCAAGACAGGATTACTTGTGCAAGCAATGGTGCTAAAGTGAGTAGTAAGAAGATTACTTATGCTATCTCTGACTCTATGCCAGTTTCCTTCATTATCAATAAGAGCACTAATATTATTTCTATGTAGCCTTTTATTGACAATAAAATGAAAATATTTAGTGTTGTTATCCATATCATGTATATGTTTGTTCTAGATTTCTCTTTGTAAAAACTAGTTTGTATTTTATACCAGTTTTCCAGATCATAAGTTATATTTTTGACCTTCATTTCTTGACTGATAGAATTTGGTTCTTTCTGAGCTATATCCAACTTATCTGCAAAATCTTAATGTTTTTATGAATGTCACCAAATTAAATTCTAGCTTGTTCCATCTAGCTAAGATGAATCTAGTATGCTGCAACTTGTTTCTAAATTTATGGGCAGGACTACCCTGAACATCTATATTCCAAGCCTGTTCCATATTAGATTTAAAAGAATCTTGTTCCATCCATGTACCAAAAAACTTAAAAGGTCTCCAAAACTTCTTAGGAATGGGATCAATAATGAGCATTATAGGACAATGGTCAGAAGCAATATGATTCAAATATAAATTTTAGCATTAGGAAATTGCAAAAACCAATCAGTATTTCCTAAACCCATATCTAGTCTAGCCTTTCTTATGCCAGTACCAAAGCTATTACTGGTCCAAGTATAATCATTACCTTCATAACCTAAATCAGAAAGACCAATATCCCTAACCTTATTCTGAACCCAAGTGTCATAGCTACTACAATTTCTAGCTAAATGGAAATTTAGATCACCTAGTACTAGCCAAGGTTGGTAAACAACTTCACTGAGTTCATGTAAAAAGTTCAATTGTTTCTTTTTAGGATCATTGTATGTAGAACCATACATAAAAGACATAAGGACTTATGGTTTACTAGGATCAATTCTAATGAGAGCATCAATAATATTATCAGCTGAACTAGCAATATCAGATGTTATTCCATCCTTCCACATAAGAAGTAAACCACCTGCCAGGCCTACTCTATCAATCCAAGTGTAGTTATGATAATGTAAACTTTGAGCAATGGAAGTCATTCTCTGAGGATCAACTTTAGTTTCACAAAGAAAAATGAAATCAGGACTATAAGATTGAACCAAGTTATGCAATTGTTGGATGGTAAAACTATTAGCAATACCCTGAACATTCCAAGAAAGAAATTTCATCTTGAAACAAGAAAATGAGTTAAAAAACAGATAGTAAGTACTACAATCAAATCTATGAAAATATAATTTTAAACTTAAAAAGTATGAGATTACCTGATTCTCTTTTTCAGTATTGTCAGTTTGACTGCCTCCTATTGTGTTCATGTGAGTATTTTGGATGCCTGTGATGTTATCTCCATCATTATTATGGGAAGAAGATTCAGCTACATTGAAACTGCTATCATCATCTCCATCCACTCTATGTCGCTTTCCAAGCCCCATATCCTCAGTAGCTTCTGATGAACTTTTCTTTAGCAGAAAATCCAGATTGACAGCAACCCCATCCTTTGGAGGAACAAAAACAGTATTTCTGACAAACTTTTTCTGATTTTTTGCAGAGACATGAGCAGCATTTGAATTGATACTTGACTTATCCTTCCTGAGAGTATTAGGTTTGCCAAAATAATATGGCTTTTCATGAGCTTTTGATAAATAATCAGCTGCATCCTTGCAAGCAACTCTGCAATGCTTGTTCACATAATATTCAGTGCAGATGCCATTTGGCTGCCTTTCATAGAAAAACCTTTGCCAGCGAGTAACACCAGCATTTGTAATAATTTTGACACCCCTTCTTAATGGCATACAGAGATCTACATTGACACACACTTTGACTGGATCTTTTCCTTTTGGCATAGAATCTTTTGGATCAATCCCTGTCACTTCCCCCATGATTTCTCCAATCTTAGTTACAGAAGCAACATTCATTAACTCCGGTAATAGATACGGCAGCTGGATCCAAAATTGTTGGAAACCCCAATGTTTCTCAGTATAAATCATATCTGGAATATAGTCATGGACATTTAATAGCTTCTTGTTGATGATCCATGGTCTTTCATTAATCACAGAATTCAGAAAATCCCATTTGCTAAACTTGAAAATCATAAGATTTGGCTCAATCTCAACAATTCTCAGATCTTCCGGAGCTAGAAAAGGCCAAGTAAATTTGATGTATTTGCAAACTGTATCATAGCTCATTCTTCCTTCACAAATGATCTTCCCAATGGCACTTGCTTCCTAGTTTGAATCTTCTGCATCTTCATTGGTTACATCCTTCTCAATAATCACAGCTTCATTAATATTTCCCAACTCCAAAGTAGCTTTCTTAAATTTATTAACCAAATCTCCCATGTTGCTTGAACTTCCTTCTTCCATGATGTATAGAGTATTAGGGTTTATGCTTTTTAGAGAAGGATACTGGTTAAAGGGTTTAGGAAATGTATAAGTATAATGGTTTTGGAATATAGTTGGAATTGAATGCAAAAAGATATTCTGTCGATACTTCAGGAAAAAGATAGCTTTAGCATCTCTTTTAGTTAGAGAAGATTGACAACTGGCGATTAAACAGAGGAGTAAAATTAGGTAACCAAATTTCCTATTATCAGGATTTTTTTGAATTTTGAATTTCGTTGACTTGAGCTGAAGCCGGGATAAACTAAACCAGCAATTCTCCGAGTTGACATAGTAGCTTATCTTCTTCCCAGGGACTCCATTGATAACCGAGATAACATCACTAAACAATCTTGTAAGCAAACGCTTAATGAAATACTCTGCAAACGCTTGAAACACAACATAGAACAAGGAAAACGCCATTAGAGACAAAACAAACTGATAATACATGGAGAATCAAAAAGTTAGCAACCCATATAAGAAAGCAAATAAATATGAAAAGATTTGAAACAAAGAAATTAAGAATCCAGTTTCACCACAGAAAAAATAAAAATCTTGTAAAAGGATCAATGTTGCAAAGATTTAAAACTATAGAAGATCAGATTGGAGAATTAATCATTGAGTAGGAAGAAGTTTTTTTTAACCGAGTTAACTCAGAAATTCGCCGATTCTCAGAGCCACGGAACACATTAAAGTCAAAAACAATCGTGGGCTTTGTAGCGGGCCATGACTTTGAGTCTTTCATTCCCATGATTTGGTAGTTTCACTTCCACTAGTTTATGAACGTTCAATTAATTAAAATCTAGGTTTTTGAAAAGATATGATGTTTAGTAACCGGAAAAACCCTACATTGCTTTTACTGTATTTAGTGTTTAAATAATCAAATGTTTTTGTAATCTTAGGGTTTGCTCAAAATAAAATGATAGTTAGACAATTTTTCATTCCATGTAATTTTACAACATTTTAAGAATTTATTGTAATACTGAATAACAATCTCTTGCTAATCAAAACTGTATTAAGGAAGGCATAGATTAGGTTCATGCATCTCTTCAATTATATATATCTTTTTCCCAAAGAGGAAACTTTCAATTTATTGATCGCCTATTGGCTGCTAACCACTCCCATCCACTCGGTACTTTACTGGGATACCACACTCGACAGATATATAGATTTGATTGATTGCAACTCTTTGACAACCTGTGCCATTTCCATCCGTTCATTGGGTGAGTCAACAGAACACAAGATCGCAAGGTTGATAATCCCTGTCAAAGCCTCGCATAACTTGGCCTCACTCTCTCCATTGATCGGAATTTCATTGTTGCTATCATTACCTTCCTCGCGGATATGAGAAAGTGTCATTGTTGGGTCGATGTGCATTACACGATCTGGGCGGAGAGCTGTCTTAGCAAAGGTATGCAGGCTTAAACCATCTGCAAACATGTCATCCGTGGGACTCTTTCCAGTAAACATCTCTAGCACCATGATCCCGTAACTGTAAACGTCTCCATTAGTCGAGACCTCGCTACCCATTCCATACTCTGCATATAAAAGGAGTAACGATATAGTATCGTACGATTAATAGTTTAGAATCTATTATTTATTCTACGAAATTACTATAGTAAGAGAAAATATAAAACCTGGAGCAGCATAACCAATTGAGCCCCTTATCCCGACGGAAGTACTGTTGGTATGGTGCTCAGATTCAACATTGATGATTACTCCACCTAGAAACTTAGCGAGTCCGAAATCACCAACACGAGCGTTAATGTCATCATCGAGTAAAACATTACTTGGTTTTAGATCACAGTGAACTATTGGTGTCTGACAATGCTGATGAAGATAATCTAATGCAGATGCAACATCAATGGCTACATTTAGCCTCTCCATAAAACTAAGCGATCTCCTCGATGACCACTGAAGTTGTTCGCGATTTTCTGTCGGGTGCAACCAGTGCTCAAGATTTCCGTTTGGCATGAATTCCGAAACAAGAGCTTTGAATTCATTTCCTTTGAAATCAATGCTAGAACAAGAAGTTAATATTTTCACGAGATTTCGATGGCGAATGCATCTCATTGCATCACATTCAGCTATGAAACTTTTTGATGCTCCCCGTCTTTGAAGATCTAGTACTTTTACTGCAACAACTTTTATCTCCTGATTTACCATTAATAATCCTTTGTAAACAGATCCGTAGCTTCCGACTCCAACTAAATTTTCTGCAGAGAATCCATCTGTTGCTTTAAGAAGCTCTTTGTATGAAACCTTCTGAAACTTATTACTGACAAGATCTTCTGAAGATGAAGAGGAACGTTTCATTGCTGTTTTTTTCCTCCAAAACCAGATGAAAAGGGAACCCAGGAAAATTAGGCAGAAAACAGTTCCGAAGATTATTAGAAGCAGTCTCTTCAGAGGGAATCGCTTACTTTGTTTTCCAGATCCAGGCGGTCGTGGACAACTTGGTAAATGCTGTCTAGGAGTTCCTCCACAAAGCTTTTTATTTCCGCGGACTTCAAATGCACTTAACTTCTTGAAAATTCCTTGGTTTGGTAATTCACCTTCAAAGTCATTGTAAGATATTTTAAGATACACGAGGGAAGCAAATGACTCCAAATACTCAGGAATTCGACCGGACAAGTTATTGCTTGATATGTCCAAGTTCACAATTCCCTTCAAACTCTTCAATGATGGAGGAATAATGCCTTCGAATAAATTTCCATTAAGATTAAGTATTTGTAAGCCTAGACAATTTCCTAAAGAGCTTGGAATTTCCCCAGATAATTGATTATTTGACAGGTCGAGGTTGATAATCCTTTCCAAGTTACCGACTTCTGAAGGTAAATTACCAGTCAAGTGATTCCAAGATAAATTAAGCTGCATTGACAGTGAAGAAAGACCAATCAGTTGTTTAGGAAGAGTACCTACAAGTTGATTCATAGAAAGTCCCACTATTTTCAGATTGCTGCAGTTGCCAAGACTTGGCGGAATGGTACCTTCAAATCTATTGTTATCCAAAAATAATCTTTCTAATTGTGTATTGCTGCAGATGTTTGCTGGAACGTGTCCAGAGAGTTGGTTATCCCAGAGGGCAACTTCCAACAGATTAGTTAGCTTTCCTAAAGAATCTGGAATACTTCCTGTTAGTCGATTAGCTGGCATGCTTAATCTGTTTAGGCTGACAAGGTTTTCAATTCCACTTGGAATTTCTCCGAATATCTTGTTTCCTCCCAAGTTTAAACGGGTAAGCTTTGTCGAGAGGTTGGCTATGGAATTCGGTAGTTTCCCGGAAAATTTATTACAACAGAAGGAAAGGACTTCTAGGTGACTGCAATTTGATAATGAATCCAAAAAGCTAAGGTCATCCACTTTACCGGTTCCAAGACGATTAGATTCAAGATTTAGATATGTGAGATCTTGCAAGCTACACAAATTGGTCGGTACAGGTCCAGTGAAGTGATTCAAAGAGACATCTAGTAGTACATCCAATCCAGAAAGATTGGATAGCGATTTTGGTAGCATGCCATGGAAACTGTTATTCGCTATTAAAAATACACGGAGGTTAGGGAGAGTATTTCCGATATAGGGTGGAATGTATCCATGAAGTAAATTGTCGGTTACAGCAAAAACAGTGATGGAGGAGATGTTATAAAGTTGGGGTGGAATACTGCCAGATATATTATTAAGGGATAAGACTAACTTTTTTAATCTGGATAACTGACCAATTTCTTGAGGAATTTCGCCAGTGAAGTGATTTTCTGTAAGGTGGAGCTCTTCTAAGAACGACAGATTTCCTATATATGGAGATATAGGACCTCCCAAGTTCAGGGATTCTAGATCCACGACAGTGACCCTGCTTGGGTGCCGACGACTACATGTAATTCCTGTCCAATTACTGCAGTGAGACGATTCATTCCACGAACTTAATATCCCGAGTGGGTCGTTTATTTTGGCTTTGAAAGAAAGTAAGGCTAACCTATCGGTTTCTGCTATAAGATATTGGGATGTAGGTGAGAAATTAAAGGTGGATAAAACAAGGGTACTGACACAGATGACCAATAGGAAGCTCATCTTAATTTGTGAGTCTACGATTTGATTAGAAGAAGAAAAGATTGCGATGACACAGAGTTGTGGATGATATCTCTCATTTTTCATTCGAGTGTTGATAAATATAGATTTCCCCAAGATTTTCAGTAGAATTCAGAGACGCCCGACATCCACAAATTTTCCTGCGTGCAGAGACGATTAGAGTCAAGCAAGTCTTATCACAAACAATAATAAAAAAAAAACGAAATAAATATCTCCAAGTTATTTTTTAAGAAAATATCTAGCGAGATATCAGCCATGCAATTTAGAATCGAGCAAAACCTGTCCGAACAAAACAAAAATGAAAACAAAATTCGGTGAAAATTTTCCATACGGAAGAGAGACTCATCGTCAACCCAGTTGAGAACGGCATGGAACTGCGTTATCCACATGAATTTCAACTCTCTTCTCGGAGAAAATTCCTCCATGGTGCCATCAACAGTCACCTATGTATGCTTTAGTTTTAACTATTAATTTTACGCTTTAGTTTTACGCTTGATAATAAACAAACCAGTGCTTGAATTATCAACACCAGTAAACGCCATTTAGCTTTTTGACTTGTTGACTTTCTAGTTCGCTGAAACTTGCAAACGACTTGAATATACATGATCACATCATCGTGCAAAAAATGAAAGAATATATACTCCATCGGATAATTGTCATATGGACCATGTAAGGTGGTTAACGCATGAAATGATTGTTGGAATATTTTCAACACCGCTTACCAAAGGGGGATCCTGGGGGGCATCGCCCCCCAGGCTGTGGTCGACCTGACAGGTCAGGTCGTGGGGGTCCAGGGGAGACCGCCCCTGGTGGGGGTTTCAAGGGGGCAACGCCCCCGGAAGAATTTTTTGAACTGACGGTTTTATTTGGCCGATAAAAGCCTGTTCGAAAATTTCGAATCCAAAAGACACCATTGATGTCTGTTGATGAAGGAACCCGACGTTTCGTGAATAGAAACCTGTTGGCGAATAAAAACCTATTCCCAACAGGTGCAAAACCCTTTATAAATAGCTTCTCCCAGTTTCGTTTAAACATATAAGAAAAAATCAATCTGTTTTCTCTGTTTCAAAAAGCATCATCAGAAATCAGAAATCTCTTTGTGTGTTCTTGATTGAATCAAGGGGTACAAACCTTGAATTCAGTTTTCGTTGCAGGGCTTTCATTGTATCCTGAAGGCAATATTTCGCATACCTGTTGTAATCGCCAATTGTTATTGGGAGGGTAGAAATATTTGTCTAAAAGAAATTTATACAAGCCTTGAAAGTTTTGGAGTGCAACACTTTCTTCTCTGATTCATTCATCCTTTGTGAAACCCAATTTTTTCCAACAGTTTTTAGACAAATATCTTCTGGCAATGGAGGGTGAATCTTCGAATTCGAATGCTACTGCTCAATCTCTGCAAGTGATGAACCAAACCTTTACTCGATTGGAACGTTTTGATGGTGAAGGTTTTACCCGTTGGCAAGAGACTGTGAAGTTTTTCCTGATCACCATCAAGTTGTGGTAAATACTTGAAGATGGATTGGAGGAAATTCCTGCTGCAACTGACAATGACACTGAGGAATTGAAGGCTAGACGAAAGCAGCGTCAGGAAGATGATTTCATGTGTCGTGGTCATATTTTGAATGCTCTGGACAAACATGTGTACAATGCACATCGGAGTATTGGGACTGCAAAGGGATTGTGGACTGCGCTTGACAACAAATACAAGATTTCTGAAGCAAGCAACAAGAAATTCCTGATTTGCAATTTCATGGATTTTAAGATGGTTGACAGTAAGTCAATCATTGCCCAGGTCAGTGAACTTTTACTCATAGTTAATCATCTTAAGGATGCTGGAATTGATCTTGTTTCTGAGTTTGTTGTTGGGGTTATTATTTCTCGTCTCCCCCCTTCTTGGAATGGTTATAAGAAGAAACTTAAGCATGCTGAGACTGACTATGATTTAGAGGCCTTACAACGTCATCTTCGCATAGAAGAGGACTCTCGTAAGCGAGAACTTAAGGATAGTCCACATTCTGAAAACCATTCTAAGGTGAATAGCGTAGAAGAATCTAAAACACCGAATTCCTTGAAACCTAAGAATGATACTCAGTTTAAGAAGCATCCCAACAAGAAGAGTAAGAAGAAGGGCGCTGTCGGCCCTTGCTACTTCTGTGACAAACCCGGCCATTTTGCTCGTGACTGTCGTCTCAAAAAGAAACAACAGCAGAACCAGAAAAAGGAGGCAAATATGGTCGATGACAAACTTGTGATCGTGGTGCAAGCCGCCAATGCTGTTGCTGAAACTGGGGGTGGATGGTGGTACGACAATGGTGCAACCATCCATATCTGTAAGGATAGAAATCTTTACAAGACATACGAACCGGTTAGTGGAGAAGGAAACGATGTTGTCTCCGCAAACGGTCAACGCAGCAAAGTTATTGGGAAAGGCACTGTTGAACTCTCGTTTACTTCGGGAAAGACTGTGACTCTTACTAATGTTTTACATGTCCCTGACATCGTGAAGAACCTTGTTTCCGGCGACCTTGTATGAAGGCTGGATTCAAGACGACCTATGAGTCTAATAAGTTTGTGTTGTCCAAAAATGGTGTGTTTGTTGGACAAGGATATGCTTGTAATGGGATGATTAAGCTTAATTTAATAAATAATGGTTCTGCTTATATTGTTGACTCTGTTAATTTATGGCATGGTAGATTAGGGCATGTGAATTATGGTTCTCTTAGAAACATGAATCGATTAGGCTTGATTTCTGATTGCAATTTTGATCATGCTTCTAAATGTGAAATATGTGTGCAAGCAAAGATAACTAGAATTTCCCATAAGTCTGTAGTACGAAATTCTTCCTTACTTGAATTAGTACATAGTGATGTGGGTGATTTGCATGGTTCTGCCACTCGTGGTGGAAATAAGTATTATGTCACTTTTATAGAAGATAGTACTAGATATGCTTATACATATTTAATGAAATCTAAGGATGAAGTCTTTGATAAATTTAGGATTTATAAAGCAGAAGTAGAGACACAATTAGAGCACAAAATTAAGATTTTACGTTCTGATCGTGGTGGTGAATACTTTCCTACTGAATTTAATTCCTTTTGTCAAGAGCATGGTTTAGTTCATCAACGTACTGCACCTTACACACCTCAACAAAATGGTATGGCTGAAAGGAAAAATAGAACTTTGATTGATATGGTTAATTGCATGCTTATAAGTTCTGGTTTGCCTAATTCTTTGTGGGGTGAAGCTATGTTGTCTGCATGTTATATTTTGAATAGAATTCCTTTGAAAAAGAAGAGTGTTTCTCCTTATGAGTTGTGGTTTAAGAGGAAACCAAACTTGAGAAGACTTAAAGTCTGGGGTTGTTTAGCATATGTTCGAAAGCCTGATCCCAAAAGACCAAAGTTGGGAAACAGGGCTTATAAATGTGCTTTTGTGGGATACTCTCTTAATAGTATCACCTACAGATTTATAAACCTTGACACTTTTGAGATTATAGAATCTGTAGATGTGGAATTCTTTGAGAACTTAAATAGGAACAGTTCTCAAATGCAACCCATGGAGAATCCATTGTTACCTGATCTAGAACCTATGGAGATTGATAACAATGATGAAAATCCCTCTCCTACTCATGACAATGATATTTCAGTGCCTACTGAAGATATCGAACCTAGAAGGAGTAAGAGAGGAAGGATTGAGAAAAAGCCTGATCCAAACTTTATTTATTACCTTGTAGAGGCAAATAAGAATAGAATTCTTAGTGTTAACCAGTATGTTATGCATACTGATGATGACCCTAAAACTTATGCTGAAGCCATGAGTTCTAGAGATGCAAATTTCTGGAAAGAAGCCATCAATGATGAAAAGCATTCGCTTTTGACTAACGGGACTTGGGTATTAGTAAATTTACCTCCTGGTGCTAAAGCAATAGGAAGTAAATGGATATTCAAGAGAAAGTTGAGAGCTGATGGTGAAGTTGATAAGTTTAAGGCAAGGCTAGTTGCCAAGGGTTATAAACAAAGACATGGTATTGATTACTTTGATACATATGCTCCTGTTGCCCGCATCTCATCCATTCGTTGCTTGATTGCACTTGCTTCTATTCATAAGTTGGTTGTGCATCAAATGGATGTCAAAACTGCTTTTCTAAATGGGGATTTAGAAGAAGAGATATATATGGAACAACCTGAAGGTTTCATATCACCAGGCCAAGAGAAGAAAGTTTGCAAGTTAGTGAAATCTCTCTATGGTTTGAAGCAAGCCCCTATGCAATGGCATGAGAAGTTTGATAAAGTAGTTTTGTCATATGGTTTTGTGGTGAATGATGCGGACAAATGTATCTATAGTAAGCATGATAGTTCTGGTTGTGTGATTCTCTGTTTGTATGTTGATGATATGTTAATCTTTGGGTCTGACATATCTGTTGTGGAAGAAACAAAGAAGTTTCTTAGTTCTAACTTTGATATGAAGGATTTAGGAGAGGCTGATGTAATCTTGGGAATTAAGATCCTAAGAAAGGGAGATGAGTTGGTTTTAACTCAATCTCATTATATTGAGAAATTTCTCAAGAAATATGGTCACTTTGATGACAATCCAGCACCTACTCCTTTAGACCATACTATCAAGTTAATGAAGAACACCGGCCGTACTCATGCTCAACTTGAGTATTCTAGTGTTATTGGGAGTCTTATGTACGCTATGCATTGCACAAGACCGGACATAGCCCAAGCCGTGGGAATATTATGTCGTTTCTCAAGTAATCCAGGATATGAACACTGGAAAGCAGTTTCAAGAGTTATGGCTTACTTGAAAGGAACAATAAATTTTGGTTTGCATTACCAAGGCTATCCCGCTGCACTAGAGGGGTACAGCGATGCTAACTGGAACAATGTAGAATCAATTCCAAGTCACTTCGGGATGGATTTTTACATTAGGGGGTGCTGCTGTGTCTTGGAGTTCCAAGAAGCAGACTTGTATTTCTGATTCAACAATGTTGTCAGAATTGATAGCTTTAACTGATGCATGTAAGGAGGCAGATTGGCTTAGAAACCTACTTATGGAGATTCCTTTTTGGAAGAAGCCAACTCCGGCGGTCTTGATTAATTGTGATAATCAAGCTACAATCTATAATGTCTCTAATAAGACTTATATGGAAAGTCTAGACATGCAAGTCTTAGACACTACATGGTTAGGCAACTACTCAAGAGGGGAGTAGTTACGGTTAACTTTATTGAATCAAAGAGGAATTTGGCAGACCCATTTACGAAAAGTCTACCAAGTTCAGTGGTTTCAATAAAAAGGAAAGAAATGGGACTAAGGTCTGTGAAGGAAGTTTGATCTCCCATAGCAGAAACCCAACCTATGTTTTGAAAAGGATAAACAAGGTTCAATGTGGTACCAACAAGTTATGGAAGTAGATTATGGAGCACTAATATAAAAACTTCCCATTTCTTATTATGTGCTGGTTTCTGCAAGAAAATAGGATGGATGTAAATCCTTAATGAGTCTATGATTAGTAAAAGGTGTATCGCAGAAACACCTTCGAGACTTACCTATATGAGTATGGAAATAAGGCCGTTTCCTAAGAGAAGAAGACCGTTCTCTAAAGAAGACTCATGAACAAGGATATAAGCACATGGCCATTAACGTGCTTGGCTACAGAACACATGATTTTATGAAATCAATATGTGTGGAGACTCCGGTTTTATCATAAGGGGTACTTGGTTCAAGACTGGTTTCACCATAGAACCTCGATAAGACTTTGAGTTTCTTACACTAAGTGAAGGTTCAAATCCAAAAGATACCTATCATTTATGTGTTGATTTCAACGATGATGCTTAGTCTCAATTGTGCTTGAACTACGTTGGCTTGATCCCACTCGGGTACGTAGGCAGTCACTTCGGTGATGCAGTCACTCTGATTTAAAAGTTTTAACTTTGTTTTATGGTTTTTGAAAATAGGGGGAGAATGTTGGAATATTTTCAACACCGCTTACCAAAGGGGGGTCCTGGGGGGCATCGCCCCCCAGGCTGTGGTCGACCTGACAGGTCAGGTCGTGGGGGTCCAGGGGAGACCGCCCCTGGTGGGGGTTTCAAGGGGGCAACGCCCCCGGAAGAATTTTTTGAACTGACGGTTTTATTTGGCCGATAAAAGCCTGTTCGAAAATTTCGAATCCAAAAGACACCATTGATGTCTGTTGATGAAGGAACCCGACGTTTCGTGAATAGAAACCTGTTGGCGAATAAAAACCTATTCCCAACAGGTGCAAAACCCTTTATAAATAGCTTCTCCCAGTTTCGTTTAAACATATAAGAAAAAATCAATCTGTTTTCTCTGTTTCAAAAAGCATCATCAGAAATCAGAAATCTCTTTGTGTGTTCTTGATTGAATCAAGGGGTACAAACCTTGAATTCAGTTTTCGTTGCAGGGCTTTCATTGTATCCTGAAGGCAATATTTCGCATACCTGTTGTAATCGCCAATTGTTATTGGGAGGGTAGAAATATTTGTCTAAAAGAAATTTATACAAGCCTTGAAAGTTTTGGAGTGCAACACTTTCTTCTCTGATTCATTCATCCTTTGTGAAACCCAATTTTTTCCAACAATGATTAGCTCAACGGTGGTTGCAGATGCATATATATCAATGCATAAAAGTACAAACAAGTAAAGCCGCCAACTAATGGTCTATAATATTAGTTATAATTAGGTGATCATTGGACCCATGGTTACTGTTGACATGAGAGACAACTTGTTTATATAGATCGAAATATGTACCTAGTGAGTACAAATTGTGTTGGAGTTTTGTTGCGTATACAAAATTATAGGGCTGAAATTGGATTTTAGGTGACAGTTTTTGAAGCATAAATAGTGATCTAATGCTGTAAAAATCGTGGCCAAAGGGCAGTTTCGTGTTTGGAATGTCTACAAGGTTTACTTGGATTAGGAAACTTGGATGACGGTTTGGTAGAGTGTTTTCCAAGTTTAGGGTTTCCTAATTAAGGTGAAAGATCATTCTTAGAAGTTCTAGAAGACTTGGGGAGCAAGGATTTGTCTACCATATAAGAAGGCTTATAGTATGAGTATAAATACATTCTCTAGTAGAATCCTCTCTCTTGATGAGAGTAATTGAGTCACAACCGTTGTGACCTACGATGGTTGGTGATGGGAAAAATTCATGTGAGATGAGTGACTAGTAGAAAAAGCGGGTATGGGAGAACTAGGGTTTCTAGGGTTGTACGGGAGAAGCTAGAATTCATGATGTTCTTCATGTTCTTGTCTAAAGTCGAAGTAACCATGGCGGTGGAGGTTTATGGAAGAAGAAGAACAAAGGAAGAGGTAAACTCTTCGTAATATGTCTTGTTATTTCTAACGTTTAGCGCTAGTGGGTATCATAACTATTTGATTATATAAAGTGTCGATGTAATAACTTGTTATGATAATGAAAGATTCTCGGGGTGGTTTTGGCCGTGGATGTAGCCTACAAAGGTGAACCACGTAATCGTTGTGTCGTGTGTGATTGTTTATTATCGCATTGATTATATATTCGTGCTAGTATTATCCGGTCATGCTAATCTAAAGATGTAAGTGTTGGAAAACGATTAATAAAAATTGATTTTTAATGGTTTTAATAAAAATAATAATTTATTGTTTTCTTTTGTGAATGAAAAACTTATTAGTCCCACATTGTGGAGTTTCCACTTCTTAAATTCTTTTGTTCCATTATATAAAGAAATTCACTACTTTTGCAAAATTTATGGGAAAGAGGTTGTGCTATATTTTAGAGGGACTCCTAAGGGAAAATATTTTATAGAGTTTCTTAAGAGTTCGCGATTTTCCTTAACGGTTTTTTCGGAGTTGTCAAGCTCAAGTTGAGCATCTACTACATATGCTAGTAGTAGGTGTAGCAGGATGTTTTATCCTGGAGATATCCGTCCTGTGAGGGCTATAGCATCACTCTTGAGTGTAGCCGGGCGCTAATGTCTTAAGGGCAACGTGTTGAACACGTGACTCACTCTGTTTTTCCAAAGTTTTGCCTTGTTGATGTTGTGGAGATATGAGAAGCTCGTTCGTTTCGTCAATCGATCACTTCCATTATAAAGGAGCTAAGTATCAATAACTTTTGCTTATTTGATTTTTTCTTTATTTTGATTATTGCACCCAACAATCTTAAGACATTATTATTTGTAATAATCGAAAATGGTTGGTTGGTTTGTGAATCATGGATGTTAATTGTGGAGTGAAAAACAAAAACAATATTTTGGTCAGCTGTAGAGTTTTGAGATTATTTCTTAACCTAGAAGGAATTTAGATGAACCCTTTTGACACAACGTAGTAGACATCCTGATAGTTGCTCACGTAAAATTTCAGAATTTTTGGAGTTGTAAAAGTATTTTTTTGATATTTTACAAAACAGAGAAATGTTCCTGAAAAATTCTGACGGGCAAACTTTT
Source organism: Papaver somniferum (assembly GCF_003573695.1). Lineage (NCBI taxonomy): Eukaryota > Viridiplantae > Streptophyta > Magnoliopsida > Ranunculales > Papaveraceae > Papaver > Papaver somniferum. The sequence continues at coordinate 221,801,951 of NC_039358.1, forward strand.
GTTGTTAACTAAAGTATTTTTTATGGGGTAATCATGCGTTTTTTGATATGGTGGTTGAAACGAAGTTTATAAATCTAGATATTATCTTCAAAACTCATATTTTATCTTCCGTTTCGGAACTAAGGTTTGTGAGATGTGGTGTATTAGGTGATTGGGAAATTACCGTGTTCGTGGTCAGAGTATAAACGAAGATTGTGACATGAAATTGAAAAGGAACATGGCTACCAGGCGCATGTGGATGAACACAAGTCTTCCAAAGCTGACAAAGGCGGGAATATCAAACACAATGTCTTCATAAGAAAGGTATGTTTCGTAAAACTGAATCCGGCGTTACTTTAATTAAGGGTGATTGTTATGTTTGTAAAATTCTGGGTCATAAGGTAGTAAAGTGTAGACAACATACAACCTTAATAAGCAGAAAGTTAATGCTAATTTATTTGAAACAAATTAGAACGAGTTCATTGACATGATGTCGGAAGTTATTTTAACAACCTGTGAGAGACCAGTAGGTGGACTCCGGAGCCACCAAGAATGTTTGTTGAAAGAGAGACCTGTTCACCTCCTATCAGAGGATAGGGGATGTCGAGAAACTTTTTTTGAGTAACTCATCTGCAATAGAGGTTGCATAAAAGGAAAAGGTCGAGCAGAAGCTCATATCTGTAATACTCTCACACTGAATGAAGTTTTCATGTTCCAAGCATATGTAAGAATCTTGTATCTTGTTCTATTGTAGATGGAAAAAGATTTAAGATCTTAATTGAATTTGGAAAACTTGTTGTAACAAGGCAGTTATTTTTTAAGCAAGAGTTATAGGACTTTGGGTCTATATAAGCTTAACGGAAAAAACTGATGATGTGAACATAGTTGATTCTTGTGCTTTCTTTATGTGATTTATTGTTTTATGTGGTAAGCTTGTAACCGTAAACTTATAAGTCAATGCTTAACTGGATAGCATAGGCTGCGTACCCAAATTTAGTTTGGACTTTGAACACAAAAGCGAAATCTGTGAAGAATGAAATATGCTATAAAACCTTTTAGCACAAATGTTCAGAGTAATTCTAAGCCTTTAGAATTAATTCAGTTAGGCCTACATGACATGAGTTCAACCCAAAATCAGTGTGGTAAAAGATGGTTTATAACTTCCGTAGATGATTGTACGAGGTACTGTCTTGTATACTTGCTTAGGGATAAGGATGATGTCTTAGAAGCCTTAAGATGTATAAACTTGAAGTTCAAAACCAATTAGAAGCCTTGAACATAACAACTGTATCCTTAAGAAGATGATAATTGTCATGTTGATTAGTTCAGGATTACCTGCGGCCTTGTGGGGGGACGCAGTCATGTTAACTAGTATATCTTGAATAGAGTACCCTTAAGGATCAGATAAAACTCCATATGATTTATGGATAGGTAGATGACCTTCTTATGAATGCGTCGAAGTGTGGGGGTGTTAGACTAAGTTTTCCATTCGTCTTCCTAAAAGAAGTAGATAGAAACCAAAAATGTTGATTGTGTCTTCACATAAGGTATGCTGAGTATATTTCTACATATAGATTTTTGGTTGTGTGTTCTGATTTTTCAGACTTTGGTGTGATTTTTTCTGACTTTGGTGTGAATACTATTACATAATCTAGGGATGCTGAGTTCTTTGAAGATGTTTATTCTTAAACCTGTACCTCATTAGAGATGTGTTGTTGATCCCCTAGATTTATTTTCAAATAGACAGAACTTAACTTAAAGGAAGATGAAGTTACGGTTGAGCCTAAGAGAAGTAAAAAAATTAGACTTGAGACTTCTTTTGAAGCCGACTTCATAACATGCCTAGCTTAGTCTAAGCCCCGTACTTGTAAAGAATCCTTGATATCTACTGAAACCCCATTCTGGTAAGAAGCTTCATTTAGTGAAATGGACTCAGTCCGTCGGAACCTGACTTGGGAGCTTGCTAGTTTACCTCCAGGGAGTAAGACCATGAGATGTAAATGAGTCTTTAAGAGGAAACGTTAGGTAGATGAAACTGTAGAAAAATTAGGTAGCTAAAGGATATAAACTAAAAGAAAGTGTAGATTTCCTTGATTCTTATTCACTTGTGACGAGAATTACTTCTCTTGAGATTCTAATTGATATTGCTGCCATTAACAACTTGGAGATACATCAGATGGATGTTAAGACAACTTTTCTAAAACTGTGAATTGGATAAAGAAATTTACATAGACCAACCTGAGGACTTTGTAGTGAAATATTATGAAGACAAAGTTTGTAAGTTGAACAAATATTTGTACGGTTCCAAATAAGCACGTAAACAGTGACATGGAAAATTTGATCATTTAATAATGTATAGTGGATTTAAGTTAATGAATCTGACAAGTATATTTACAAGTAACTTGTTAAGGATGCCTGTGTGATTGTATGCTTGTATGTTGATGATATGCTTATAATTGATACAAACATAGATGTGATTAATTCCACTAAAAAAAAAATGCGCTGAATGAGAACGTTGACTTGAAATACTTAGGCCCTGTTGATGTAATCTTAGGGATGAGGATTAGAAGATAATCTAGCATTTATAGTCTTAGTCGTTCTCATTATGTTGAATTTTGTGCTTAAGACATACAATCAGTGTGATTGTAAGCCTGCTTGTACTCTGTACGATTATTCTTGTAGACTCAAGAAAATTAAGGATAGTGGAGTATCTTAACTTGAATACTCAAGAGTTATAAGATGTCTGATGAATTTAATGAACTGTAAGTGTCCAGAAATTGCCTATAGTGTGAGTAAGTTAAGTAGATATACTTTTTGTCCAGAGCAAGAGCATTGGGATGCACTTAGTAGAGTATTACGGTACCTAAAATACTCTATTACCTTTTGTTTGGTTTATGAAAGGTATCTTGATGTCCTTGAGGGACTTTGTGATGCAAACTGGATAGTTGACTCAGAGGAGTCTTAAGTCTACGAGTGGATATGTTTTCACTCTAGCAGGAAGGTTTGTTTTTGGAAGATTTCCAAACATGCGTATATTGCTCAATTCATTATGGAATCTGAGAGTATTGCGATAGATAAAGCACGAGAGGGGGCTGAGTGCCTAAGATGCTTTTTAGAAGACATTCCTCTCTGGAATAGGCCTGTGCCAGCTATATCTATATACTGTGTTACCCAAGCTATAATAGCTAAAGCTAAAAATAACTAATCTCAATTGGCGTTATTTCCATTGATTGGATAAAGTCCAAGGAGAATCTCGCGCAACCTTTGACGAAAGGTTCATCCAAAGAGATTGTTAGAAACACATAGAAGGGGATGGGGCTTAAGCTCATAAATTAAACTTGCCATGAAGGATACTCAACCTTGATGACTGGAGATCCCAAGATCAAGGTTTCGAATGAGACAACTAATTTGTGGTGGGTAAAGGTAAACACTATCAGAGACTTTCATTCTTTGTCCCTTCCCTATGGTGTAGACGTGATAGTGTGACTGCATGTGAAGGATGACTCTTAAGAAGTCTTAATGAGTTCTATAGTTTCAATTTAAGATTGAAGTGGGGTGTAGCAGTAACACTCTTTATGGAAACTCACCTATCTGAATGAGGAAGTGGGCCGCTTCCTATGAGAATATGAGCTTTGATTCTTTAGAGCATTATGAGAAACAGGATATGTCCAGGGCCAAATTGGACAAAACGGCACGATCTTGGCAGCACCCTTGGAGATATCATCCGTGGTTGTTATCGCGATTTACATCAAATGCTAGCAGTTCAAGACATAGTTCACTGTCTCTAGTAAGTAATTCCGGTAATATCTCACTAAGCAAAGGTTCAAGACCTCATGGACACCTCTGCCTAAAATGGTATTTCCTGTGCTTTTCATGTGATTTTCGTTTTGATGGTTTTGGTATTACTGGAACTTAGGACCTAAGGATCACTAAGGGTTCACTAGTTCATGCTTTTTCACTTTGGTGAAAGGAACCTTTAGTCTCACTTGTGAGGAGCTAAAGATGAAAGCTCTCTATACTATATGATTTTTGCGATCCATAGTATGACCCTGGGGTCAACACACTGTTGTGTTTGGGAGATGGCGTTGGAATGGATAGTATGACTTTAACATGCACGATCTGTCTGTCTGTTCACTCAGTTCGGTTCGTGAGATTGGGTTGTTGATTTACCAAGATCTATCTGTGTTTTTGTGTTTTATTGAGTTTTCATTCATGTGGGGGATTGTTGGAAAACGATTAAGAAAAATTGATTTTTAATGGTTTTAATAAAAATAATAATTTATTGTTTTCTTTTGTGAATGAAAAACTTATTAGTCCCACATTGTGGAGTTTCCACTTCTTAAATTGTTTTATTCCATTATGTAAAGAAATTCACTACTTTTGTAAAATCTATGGGAAAGGGGTTGTGCTATATTTTAGAGGGACCCCTAAGGGAAAATATTTTATAGCGTTTCTTAAGAGTTCGCGATTTTCCTTAACGGTTTTTTCGGAATTGCCAAGCTCAAGTTGAGCATCTACTACATATGCTAGTAGTAGGTGTAGTAGGGTGTTTTATCCTGGAGATATCTGTCCTGTGAGGGCTATAGCATCACTCTTGAGTGTAGCCGGGCGCTAATGTCTTAAGGGAAACGTGTTGAACACGTGACTCACTCTGTTTTTCCAAAGTTTTGCCTTGTTCCTGTTGTGGAGATATGAGAAGCTCGTTCGTTTCGTCAATCGATCACTTCCATTATGAAGGAGCTAAGTATTAATAACTTTTGTTTATTTGATTTTTTCTTTATTTTGATTATTGCACCCAATAGTAAGTAAAGGATTCGAGCTAAATTATTTAAAGTGGATGTTTTGTAGAATTGACTTCTATGGAAACATGCGGGTTCGAGATGAACGTAACCTCGGTTTTCAACAGAAGAATACATCTCCCAAGCTTGAAACTAACTAAAATGGGTTTTGTCAATGGCATGGTGGATTGGAAAAGAAAATAAATCAACAAAGACAAACATGGTGGAACTGAGCTTGGATATTCATCCACTGTAAGTTACAATAGATAACTGAAACTCAATTACTTTATCATTAGTGCATAGAGCGCTTACTGAGTTCTGCTAATAATCTTATGTTTTAATGTTGATATACTTTGTAGTTTTGGTGGTGATCACAAGTGTAACATTCATTAGGAATGTATTCAACATGATCTTGAATTTCACTCAGACAATGCACATAGATATAGGGACGTTTATATCGACTATCACTATTATTATCGGTGTAACTTGTGGGTTTGCATTGGTTGGAGGATTTTTCACAGACTCTTACATAACTAGGTTTACCGGAATCCTAATTTTCGGTCCCATTCAGTTCTTGGTAAGAGGCTCAGGATAATCCTTCCTCAATGTTAGAAGAACCATAAAACCGTATCATTTTAATCTTAATTCTATCTATAATTTGAATCACCTTGTTATTATTTGCCAATTCCTGGTTAGAATTTTGCAAAACTTAGTATTCTTTTTAATTTTACAGGGTTCTGTGTTACTGGCATTGCAAGCACATATTCTAGCACTTCAACCAACACCATGCAATATGTTTGTGCCATCAAGTAATTGCGAACAAGTGTACGGTTATAATGCAGCAATATTTTACGGGGGTTTGTTCTTTCTTTCCTTTGGAGAAGGGCTAGGATAAGATATTTAGGAGAGAGAAAGTTATTTGCTTCCCAAATTAGGATTTCAACTCATCTTCTTTGTATTTGTCCTAAATTTTTAATAAAGGATTTTGAGTATTCCATTATGATTTCTTAGCTTGTTTTACATATTCTCATTAGGGTGTAGTTGTGGGATTTCCTGCAACCACATTTTGGCGCTAAAATACAGCTCGGATGAGTAATTGGGATCATCCCTGCCTGTTTAGATTTCTAAAAAAACTAAAAACCTTTTGTTAATCTTGTTTTTACAAAAAAGATTTTATTTGTTGCTTTTATGGAGTTTTGAGAACTTTCGGTATATAAAATATTTCTTAAGACTGCTTAAACACACAAATTTGATTTAAAGAACTCATTATTTGATAAATAAAAATTCACAAATATAAGAGAATATTTTGTGAAGCATCTCTACTCTTTGGTTTACTACAGGACATCAGGCGAAATCTTAGGGTCTAACAATCTATCTTTCTTTATAATAAGAGACCCCAAAATTGTCACATGTCGTCCCCACAATCATTCTGATTTTTGGTGAAGCCACATCAGCACTCCCTTTTCATGTCATTGCCATTTTAGCACATAAAACTCTTCCCAACCAACACATGCCTGTTTACATCTTCAGTACTCACTCAGAAACCTTTTCGAAACATTATTTTGAAAGACACCTCTTCATTGGATAACTGCACTACGTGAAAAGTTACCTCACTTCTCAAAAGACATATTCCTTTAAAGAATAAATCAATTTTAAACTTGCTAACCGTTTGATTGCGCTCTATAAATTTCCCCAAAGTGTCAAATGAGAAACAACCCAAATTAATAGCATTCAACTCACATCAGCCAAGCCAGAGGAGGTTATGATGTAGGAATATTTGAACGCATATCAAAAAATGGAGGCTTTATAATTCTTGGCGTTCAGTGTCCCAGCAATATTTGGTCGACGTTAATGTTGTGCATAATAAAAAGTCCAGATTGAGAAGGGATAAAATCACCCGAAACACCATCAGATCTAACTTTACATAATGAACTGAAAGATGTGCATGTTGATTTCTGGCGATAATGATGCTCACAGAAAAGAAAGTTATTTGAATTTCAGGCGATAAAGATGCGGATACAAAAGGATATGATGTTGGAATACAAAACATGATGCACAAGGCCATGCATGTCGAGAACTTGATGCACATCCCAAGCAAAGCAATAACGTATCAAAGGATTTTCTATAATATAATAAATTTGCCAACCAAACAACGGGTGATGCGGGATTTCTTATTTTACTACAAGATGATGGCAAGAATAAACGTTAGAGCATAGCTCGGTCAACCTCGCATGCGTTGCTATATCAAGCATGTTTGACAATGTTAGTGATCAAAACTATAAAGTCTTGATTTATAGAATATTAGCTAAGTCTCGGACTAGGATAGAAAAAGTGTAGTTGAGCTCAAGGACTTCATGGTGATTTAACGACAACGATCAAGATCTACACCAAGGAACCGTGAAACTTCATCAACAAAAAGGTATTGAAGACTTGAAATTATCTATCACTCGAAAGTCTATCTATTCTTCTCCTACTTCTTATGAGACAAAAGTCGTATGCTATATGGACTAGATCATATACACTTGATATTTCGATCTGAGTATTCATTGCTTATCTTTTACTCGAAATCATGTGTTGGTAAAGCGTTTCGCTTTGATCAGGTTTATCTTCACCTAGTGGCGAAAGTCATGAAAGTTTCAATCACTTTGGAAATTGCTCTGACGAGAAAGGTCTGTTGTTCTTCACGACTGAATATCTCCCTCTGAGAATGTTTCAATGATTGGAATGAGAGTTTAGATTATATAACCATGTATTCCTTGAACCGAAGTTTTCGAACTTTGTTGATCAAGAGAAATCGGTAGGATTGTGGCTTGCCAAGTCCGCGAACCCAGTCCGCAGACTGACGGAAGTTCTCGACCGAGAATTTCTGCTGGGATTTCCAAAAATCGTTTGTGTGCTAAGTCCGCGAACTGGCAAAATTTCTCGACCCGAGAATTTCTGCTGAGTTTGGAAAACTCAACCGATTAACTTAAGTCCGTGAACTTGTTTGTGAGCTTAAGAGGTTATGATCTAAAGATGTTCTTTGAACATGAAACATTAATTATTAAGGAATGCTTTATGAAAACCGTGGCTATAATGTTCATGAGCCGATTCTAATCGAATCGAATCATCTTTGTTTCAATTGTGTCTTGTGTAGTTACATAAGATCTCAGAGCAATTGAACAACTCTTAACTAGTTCATTTGAGTCAATTGAACTAGTTATGGTGAAAAAAAACATGATTAATATGAGATGCTCATATGGTTGACCTTTTGGGTTATTATGTTGAACCAACATACGTGTACTCGTTTGGGCATGGTTTTCTCAAACCCAGTAAACGTGTACTCAAGTGTGTGTGACAAGCTATGTCTTTCGATCTAACGGTTGAGAGATATTGGATTGAATCTAAATCAGGTTTTCATCTAACGGTGGATAGAGTTTGCTTTGTACTTAAGGAAAAACCTTGATTTTAAAGGCTATATGTAGGAGACATCTAGCTAAAGCAAAACTTAATCCCCACACGTCTGTGTGCTACTAAGTGCGCTCGCTAGAGTCGATCTCCATCAACTCTTGAGTTTCTTCTCTAAACTCGGGTTAAAGACTTAAAGACTTCATTGGGATTGTGAAGCCAGACCGATACTACTTTTATCGTAGTAGTGTGATCTGATCTTGCATCTTCTATCGTACGAGTACAATCAATTGATTGGCTTGAGATCGTGAGAGTTCTCCAATAGGCAAGATAAAGAAGTCACAAACATCTTCGTCTCACTGTTTGTGATTCCTCGACAATCCTCTTGTGTAGTCAAGAAGGATTGTAGAGAGGTGATTGATTAATCTAGGCTGTTCTTCGGGAATATAAGTCCGGCTTATCAATTGGTTCCTGTTACCTTGATTTTATATCTAAAGACGGAACAAAACCTAGGGTTTATCTGTGGGAGACAGATTTATCCTTTTGATAGACTTTTTTGTGTGAGACAGATTCGTTTATTATCAAGTCTGTGATTTTGGGTTGCAGCAACTCTTAGTTGTGGGTGAGATCAGCTAAGGGAATCAAGTACGCAGTGTCATGCTGGGATCAGAGGCGTAGGAGTACAACTGTACCTTGTATCGATGGTAGATTGGTAGGGGTTCAACTATAGATCAGTCCGATGTTAGTTTGTAGTAGCCTAGTGTCTGTAGCGGCTTAATACAGTGTGTATTCAATCTGGACTAGGCCCCGGGGTTTTTTCTGCATTTGCGGTTTCCTCGTTAACAAAATTTCTGGTGTCTGTGTTATTTCTTTTTCACATTATATTTTATATAATTGAAATAATACAGGTTGTGCGTTAAGATCACCAACTTCTCTAATCCAACCTTTGGTTGTTGATTGTAGTTGATTGATCCTTGGACATTGGTCTTTGGTACCGTCCAAGTTATCTCTCTTTGATAAAGACTCGCAGATTTCTATTTGCTTGAGTAAAGATCAGATCGAGAGATTGAGACAATAACTCCTTGAGATAATTTTTATCTAGATTGAGTGTGACTGTCTAGTTGATTCTCTAGAAAAGTATTTCGGAGTTAGTCCATACAGATTGCTAATCGAAATATTGGGTGGTGTTGTTAGACCCCCGCTTTTTTAATTGGTATCAGAGAAGGCAAATACGTTTAAGACCTCAAAAGTCTGTGTTTGTGGAGATCTGACTATATGGACTGTAATGTCTCAATTGACGCTTCACCAGGTTTAAAAAATAACCGTAAGAAAAGGTATGATAAACTGGTTAATCTTCAAAAGAGATTGGAAGAACAAATCCAGATCTATTCTGGTCTTGTTGCAGAAATTGCAACTCTTAAGGATTTGATATCCAGTAAAAATCTCTCATTGATTCTGAGAGAATCCAGTTGTTCCTTTCTAAAGAATTGTCATCTTTCAGACAATGCTGAATGATCATTTGTTGAGAAAACTGATGTGACTAGGAACCATTCAGACAAATGCCAAGGGGCTGGCGTTTATGGATGCTCATCCGATCATCCTCGACGACCTTGTACGTGCAAAAATGGCGAATGCTGTTGCATTTTCTAAGCTGCCTAGCGGTAACATGGATGCGACGAGGACCAACACTCCAAGGAAGAAGATTACTTTTCTGAAGCGCATCAGCATATGTGGCATTGAAGTTAGCAGGGGTATAATCCTCCTGCTTAGACCCTCCTTCAGCAAAGGGGTCATAGGACTTCAAAGTAGTCTTTCCCTTGCTACGGTACCAGCTTTCACGGAGAGCACGCCAATAATTACTAGGATACTGGTAAACTCATCGGATTTGGGTCTTATTCGACGGGTCATCTCTAGTGGACAAGATGTCGTAATAGAAAGGATCCTTTCTACTATATAGAGGAATAAGCATACTTGCGGCCAGTTAGCCAACGCTAATCAAAATATGGTTCTCATCATAAGAAAAATCTCGAATGAGAGACTCAGTGAGAACATGGGGACCATTGGCGAAGAAAATATCAAACTTGTGAAGACAAAAGGACTTAGAAATCTCAGGCAAAGATAAATGGGAATAAATATCCTTGTCGTGAAGCGTCATCCTTTGCAGTTCATAATGAGGAGGAGGAGGAGGTGGAATATCCTCAATGGAAAACTCTTCAGCCTCATGCTCCGTAGCCTCCTCGACAGCCGTAGCCATATCAGCTCCCGCAGGCACCTCAGGATCCTCAAGAGGAGGAGATGGTGTAGCATCATTCAGGATGATCCATTCGCGGAGGAGGATCAGTCGACGAACACACCTTCGACCCCTTCCGCGTAGGTTTCTTTGGAAGCCTCATTGTACCTGACACTATCAGGAAGAACTTCTTCATCAACAATGGCGGCCGAAAAATTACAGTGCATTCAAAAGAAAATCAGGGGCAGAAACTGGAAACTTTGGTCATGGGTTTTCTATAAACCAACCAAAAGGACCAGTTTGAACTTGTCATGGTACAAAAACAAAAACCTTTGATCGCATAATCAAAGTTACAGGCGAGAAGCTATCATGCCGAAACCATTATCAGAAATCAAAATAGAACAAAACCCAAGTTCCCATACAACATAAACAAGTGAAATAAAGCAAGGAATTTCACATGCAAGCACAAGAAGTAAATATCAATGAATCTCCTAGTCCAACAGCGATGCAACAGAGTAAAACATGGAGAAAATCAAGACCAAAGACGAGTAACACTTACTTGTACGATCAATGCAGTGGAGCCAAAGTATGCGGGGAATCGAAGGAAAAAGAAGAACAGTTAGCAGCAAAAGAAAATCTCGATGAAAGAGATAGATAGCGACAGTTCGAAGAAGGAGAAGAAAGGGAGTTAATAAAATTCCCTTCTCTTTGTTCTCTCCTTATAGGCATCTGTAAAATCCAAAAAATTGGATATCCCGAAATTCAAGGGGAAGTTATTGCATGAAAGGACATGTAGGCACCACCCAATCGGTACGTGCAAAAATGGCAGTGTAACGGAAATTTTCTTCCACTTCTACTAAACAGTAAAATACGAAAGAAAAGGGAAAAACTGTGAATACCAATATTCTGTGGAGAACGTGTCACGATCTTAGTGTCCGCATACATATCTAACTGTATATCCTTCGCTAAACAAAGGAGCTTGAGTAACGAGGGATACCTCCGGAGATCTACTTTATCTCATCCCAAGAAAGTGGACGTGAACGGCCAAGATAAAGAAGGAAAAAGTCTAGTCTACATAGGGTCAGCTGGAAAGGGGACAGAGGTAGATGATGCATCCAATCAGCATTAAATGCTCAATATCTTATCTACACGCATGAATCAAGGCACGTGGAGAGAGAATGCGTGGCAGAACCTAATTGGCGGAAGCTGGCGGTGAACGAAGGTACAACCTGTACTAAGGTTGGGTAGTTCCCGAAGGAACGTGAGCCATCTGAGGTGGCAAGATACGACTGGAGAAGAGCGCAGTGGACGAAGGTACCACTGGTACGAAAGGTATATCAGCGGACGATGGACCCATAGGCAGCAAAGATATACAAGGAGCAGAAGGGGCTATAAATACCGAGTCTCACCAACAAACTAAAGACATTCAATTTCTAGGAGAGAAGATCTAGTCTTAAGCTTATACCTCTTTAATGTTTAGAACTTAAGTATTTACTCTTACTTGAGTTCTCTCTATTACTTTGGGAAGCCTTTAAGATCTTCGTAACCACCACAAACTTAATACAATACAATCACTCATTACCCCGTGGACGTAGAAAAATGTCGAACCACGTTATATCTTGTGTCTCATGATAACCTAGAAACTTTTACTTATATTTATGTTCTTCGTTATTATTGTGATCTTATATATCATTTATTACTTAGCATTATCAGTTCAACAAAGGTATCAATACTTCATAGTATCAGATCCTCTGAGTTGTACACATTACGTAGACTAAGGGAAAACGAGTAGTCACACCTCTTGCTCCAGGTATATCTTTGCTTCCTATGGGTCCATCATCTGCTGATATACCTTTCGTACCAATGGTACCTTATTCCACCGCGTACTTTCTCCAGTTGTATTTCGCCACCTCAGCTGGCCCACGTTCCTTCAGGAACTACCCAACCTTAGTACAGTTTGTACCTTCGTTCACCGCCAGCTTCCGCCAATCGGGTTCTGCCACGCTTTCTCTCTCCACGTGCCTAGATTCATGCGTGTAGATAAGAGATTTGAGCATTTAATGATGATTGGATGCGTAATCTACCTCTGTCCCCTCACCAGCTGACTCTATATAGACTAGGATTTTTCCTTCCTTATCTTGACCGTTCACGCCTTCTTTCTTGGGATGAGATAAAGTAGATCTGCGGAGGTATCCCTTGTTACTCAGGCTTCTTTAGCGAAGGCTACACAGTTAGATATATATGCGGCCACTAAGATCGTGAAACGTGCTCCACAAAATATTGGTATTCACAGTTTTATCTTTGAATTATACATGTGCGACTTTAACTCTTATTCTTATCATTTCGCAGCTGCTGAGAAGGAGTTTCTTGAAAAGGAGAAGAAATATCTGAGAGATATTGATAGTCTACAAGCGAAGTCCAATGCTGAAATTCAAAGGGTGGAGGCGAATTTTGAAGCTTGTGACACCAAGTGTCGTTGTCTCAAGAAAAATCTCAAAGTCACTGTTTCCAATTTGACCAAAGATGCAATTCACATACGTGACGAGGCTATTAAAGGGGAAGTGGGCAATCTCTGTGTTGAACATGACATTCCATTTCCATCACATTATGAGTTTAAGGATCCTTCCGATAATGAAGAAACCTACGATATTTCCGATAGTGATTTTGAATATGAAGATTTCGATGAGGAAGATCGTGATTCTGAGGTTGATGAAGATGATGCTGGCGAGGGGTAGCCGTCCACTTTTTTTCTTTCTTGTATACTCTTTATATTGTACATACACTGGTTGTTCTTCAACTTCTTAATAGATGTCATCTCCCTTTCCTATTCTTGCTCCTTTACTCTTCTCCTGGATATCTACCAAAAGCAAAACACTTTTCTTTCTAATAATTTGTATCTGTTAGTCCAGAAATAATTTATAGGCGCGAGTAAAATAGTATGTATATGAATCTATCATATACATGCGAATGTAACAATTTCCATAAGTATCAAAAATATGCGAATGTAACTTTTTACCATGCGAATTATCTACCTCTACTATGTTTACCATAAGGCTATCTCCTTGTTGCGAATAACATAATCTTGTTGTGTTTATCATCCCATCCTTGCCTCTGTTATTCGCGGGAGTGTGATTGCCTCTGCATAATCCTTCATTATGTATAATCCCTTTGTAATTTAAAATCATTCATTGTCGTATTGATCATATCCTTGCATCTACTTTTATTTTATCCTGCAAAAATAATGTTACTGCGGTCCTTTGTGTTTGTTCGTGAGGTCTTATAGAGCCTCCCTAAGTAGAGATCTTAATCAGCCTCCCCTGTTAATAGGACTTATTTTTGCCTCAGGGTATTCATTTTGGTCTCGCGAAGAAATCGCAGGAGGTCTCTACGCTTTCGCGCAGTGACCCATTGATCTCGTCTTATCATCTTTCGTATTATTTCCTCTGCAGGATGTTTTCATGCGCCAATACGACAGGTTTATACTCTTGTTTGAGTTATAGTCTTATGATATTTACGTATTTTGACACAATTCAGCTCCTAATGGAGGGTGCCATCCTTATCTTCCCCCCGTTGCCCTTTCAAGGAGGCGTACCCCTACCGGGTTGGGGTGGGCTCCTCCTATCCAATGATGCAACAACCAGTTGTTTTCGCGGTCTCGAACCCTAAGTGTGGTATCTTGAGGACCCAGTGTATCATATCCATGACTTGCAAAGAGTGGCGAGGTACGCTCCAGACGCCCCCAACACCCTTGGCTCAACCATGTACCACGATGCCCTGATCGAGTTTCTGCACTCCATGATAGAGAACTTAGTACCTTAGTCTTTCAACTAAGGAGTCTCTACCGGATAGGCTTTTTTTTCGCCCCTAATTTCCATGACTCGGTTCCATGGTTGGTATGGCTTTCGCCGAGCCATGCATTACTAGGTTTTCCCAATTATGACGCGCTTTAGGGATTATTTATATTGCCTCTTGCACAAGTGCGAACTAGGGTGCACACCACAATTGGATACCTAGCCTCCCTAGTTAGAGGTTTTAAATTTTGTTTCCCCCTAGTGAGGTCTTATTTTGGAGGTCTTACTTTTGCCTCGTTTCTCTGCTTGCATGTCTGGAGTATGTGTTGTAGAAGGAACAAAATTTTTCTATTAATAATCTTTGCTTGTACAATTCTGATTTTCCTTTATCTTCTTTATTCGCACAAATAGAAATATCTTACTAATACCTTATAATATCCTATTAGCTACCCCGCCCCTTTAATTTCTTCACCCACTTCGCATATATGTAGTACTTTTGAATTGATGTTGTCGCGCATCCTAACTGTAATACTGCTTTAGATATTTTTTGTTATAAAGCCTAATCTTCATTTTCTCCATATTTTTTCCATCTCTTTCCATTAACTTATACATCCCATCACCAACATATTTCTTCACCGCATAAGGTCCATCCCACGTTACTTTCCCTTTCTTCTTTCTGCCTTCTTTTTGATATGGTGGTATTTCGCTCATAACTAATTCTCCCGGTTGGAATTCTCACTTGTTGTACTGCTTCGCGTATTCATGCTTTTCTGCTTCTTTGACTGCTTTCATGTGATTTTCATTACTGTTGTTTCCTCATTCATTCTCCATTTTGATTCCAGCATCTTCTTCTTTTGATAATTCCTCACTTTCATGGTAATGATCAACTTCTCCTTCTTTCGTTATAAAAGTAACCATCAACCTTTCGCACCTCTTGCTTTCTTCTACGTCACACTTCCACTTTCTTCTTTTATTCACACACACTTCACTTTTCTCAACATCAATTTCATTGCATGTTTTTGCTTCATTAGTGTCTCCTCTGATGATTCCAACGCCTTGAGGTAATGGTAACTTAATACATTGATGATATGTGGAAGCCACACCAGAACGCTATGCAACCATGGTCTTCCAATTAATGCATTGTATCGAGATTCAATATCCACGACACAAAAGGTTATTTCTGTAGAGATTGTCTTGAGAGGGATTCGCATGGTAACTTCCCCTTTTGGCTTATTGGCTGATCCATTAAAGCCGCATATTTTATAAGTTGAAGGAATCAACTCTTCATCTTTTCCTCCCATCGTCTTGTATGTATGGTAGAACAAAATGTCCACCGAGCTCCCAGAGTCAATTAGTATCATGTTTATTTCCCATGTGACATCCTCTTCATCTTCTCCTTTGTCCAACTTTTCTTTTGGTATTATCTACAGTTTAACCACCAGTGGACTCTCATGAAGTTCGCCTCCTCCAGGTACTTCTTCTGCACTAAATGTGATTGGCTACTTCTGCCATTCGTTGAGTTTTGATATCTTTGCTAGATTCAATATTTCCTTTCCTTCAACATCCCTCGCATATACTCGACTCAGCACATTTTCATGAAAGTTTTCTATACTTTTTGATAATTTATTATTGAGTTACAATGTAGATTCTTGGCATTCTCTCCCACCTCTATTAGAAAGGTGTTTTTGCCTTTGTCCGCACCAGACGTCTGTCCACCGGTTATTGGTTGCGATGGTGGTGGAGGAGGTAGTGGTGTAGCTAGGAAGTGGTTAAGATTTCCTTGTCCAATCATTTTTAATATGATTCGTTGTATATTCTTGCAGTCATTCGTTGTTTGTCCATGGAAACGATGATGAGCACAAAATTCTTTAATTCTTCTTCCGGACGGTGGTTCTTGCCCTAGTTTGGTGGTGGTGTTATCTTCTCAATTAATATAACAGCTTCCTAGACTTTATCCACTGTTGTGTTAAGAGGTGGCATCCTGATCTCCTCATGGACTCTGTAGTTCGCGCCTTGATTGTAATACCTCTTGTTTCCTCCATATCCGTCTCCATGATTGTCGTATCTTGCGACTTTGATGTTTCCTCCATGATTATTATATTGCCTATGTCTGTATTCTTGCTCATACATTTCTTTGTCTATGATACTCATGGCTACCTGCTTTTGTGGGTCTTCTACGATTGATTTCTCTTTGTTTCCCTGTGAAGTGCTCGCAACAGCGTTTACCATTCTTGGTAATAAACTTGCATTTCCTATCATTTCGCTCGTGAGTGCGACCAGGTAAGACTCTATATCTCTCTGCTTTTTCTTCGAGAGCAATATACTCTTCCTGGTATTCGCGCAACTCCTCCATCGTTATTCTGTCTTTCATCCTGAATATCTGTGTAAACAATAAGTCAGTTGGAAAAAATGCTAGGATAAGATTTCTTTCATCCACTCGCCTTGCCATTTTACTACTCATCGTCCTCCATCTATTGGTCATATCTCACAGACTTTCATCCGTTCTCCTTCGCAGACTCAATGCTTTCTCAATTCCTGATCTTTGCATACTGTTACTGATGTATTGTCCCAAGAACAAACTCTGCAGGTCCTAAAATGATTTTATTGAACCTACTGGAAATCCATCGAACCACTTCAAGGCTTCTCCTGCAAGGCTCACTGGGAAATACTTACATATGACCGCATGTTAATTGTCTCCATATTGTAACAAAGCTAAGTTGTATGTCTTTATATGTTGGATCGCGCATGTGGATCCATCAAAGATGCTAGGAAACGTAGGTAACGTACACTTTCTTGGTATCGTTACTAATTGTATCCTTCGTGCGAAGGGTGTCCTTGCTGCTTCTTCTATCGCTTCTTTTAGCTGTCTCCTTCCCCCATCTTTTCCTTTTGTTACTAATTCTCTCAACTCTGCTATTTCTTTTAAAATTTCACCGTTTGGGAATATGTCTTCTTGTTGTTGCCTAGGTATTTCCAATCGGGCTTGCCTCAATCTGTTTTCGTGCTTGCTTTGTCCTATGGCTTCTTCTAGTTCTTATCGTTCTGCAGCGTCTCTTCTTTCTCATCGCCTTTCCCTTTCATTTCTTGTGTGTTCCTGTGCAGCTATATCCCTCTCGTTTTACTGTCTCAGCATTCTCTTCCATGAAGTATCATCCTTGACTGTTCTGCATTATTCTCCCGTTGTTCTTCATAATGCATGTGGTTGTATCCTCTATTTTGCTCCAATCTACCTTCTCTACGATGCCCTTGCCTGGGTTCATCCTCACCCACTTTTACATACCGATCTTCTATGCGACTGCGTTCGCGCTCCTCCTGCGAGTTTTCATTCACCTGAAAAGTGTCATCTGAATCGTTATCCACAAATTGCACTTGTGTATTATCTCCATGCTCCGATCTACTCCTCCTAGTGGTGCTCCTGCTTGTTCTCGATTTTGAGCTCGCACGTGTTTTTCTGGATCGTGACTGTGACCTTTGTTCTTGTAATCGCTGATTTTCCTCCCTTAGCTCATCATTCTGTCGCGTCAAGTTCGCACGTAGTTCCTCTTCTCTTCTTCTTTCGTCTGCCAATCGCTGCCTTAGTTCTCCAATGGTCATGTTGTCTTCAGTTTCTCCTACTGCTTCTTCTTCATGCGTCCTTTCTTCATTTTCTTCTGCGGTATCTATATCCGTAGTGTGAACACTTTGTTCATCATAATTTCTTTGATCGTTCTCCCTTGGTTCCTGCTGGATCTGAGATCTGATCGGTTGAGATCTGTTGTTCCTCTCTCCCATTCTTGATGTCTCTGCGATTTAGCCTCTTATTTTACTTGCAATTCTTCTACTCCTCCTAATCGGTGTTGGATTTTCTCCTTCAGATGCTTGTCTCACCATTTTGTGTTCCTAAAATAATACTTTTCTCGCAGATTTATGTAAACCAAAGCTTCCTTCCTAAATAAAAACTGTGTTTTGAATGAGGGAATCCAAATGTTGAAATTCCAAGAAAACAATCGAAATCTTTCACGAAAACAAAAACAATAAGAAATCTTTGAAAAATATAATCCTTAGGATTACTCCATAGGTTCGAAATCAGCAAATGCTCAAGAACAAACTTATGAACTTATTTGTTTTGTAAACCGAAACTCAGCGAAAACAATAAAAAGTCTTTCACAAAAACAAGAATATAAGAAATCTTCGAAAAATCAAAATTTAAAACTTTCACAAACTGGGTGTAATCTCTCCCCCTCCTTCTAGCGCCAAAATGTAGTAGTGAAAAGTCTCACTACTACACCCCTTATATAATCTATATAACAAAGTAGGAAATCATCATGAAAAACACTTATAAGAATTTCATTAAGTTTAGAAATCTATACAAGAAAAAAGAAGATAAAACCCTAACTTGGGGAGTAAATAACTCTCTCTCTCTCTTAAAATTCTACTTCAACTCTCCCAAAAGAACCCTCTATTGCACAAGGGTGGTTGGTCCTATATATAGCAAATTTACATAGTGGAGGACAACTAATAAAGTCCCTATTTTCGGATCTGTCGTGCGATGTCCTCGCACCCGTATATTGAGTCTTCTCGCACGTACTCTTTAACTTCGTACAGATTCCACACTTTATTCGTGACCTTATGACGTCATTGGTTTCGTCATCCTGAATATGCTATGTGCGAGTCGATTCGCCCCCTTTTAATAGTACCGCTTCACATCATATCTACTATGCGATATTTAGCCCCTACACTATTGGAAGCAGCCAATTTCAAGACTTTGGTTTTATCGTTCTTTTGAATCATGAGTCTCCTTTTGAGTCATATAAAAGTTGTTCATGGCACCTCGACACTTGTAAAAGACCATAGCTTCATGGAATTAGTATATATCGACAAATGTGGGTGGTTAAAAACTGAATTGCTTGCTCCAAGATTCAATTATTCCATAATCTGCGATTCTGCATGTATCCTGTGATGTCATTCGCAACCGAATAAAGACGGTCTTTCAATGGCCCCACGCAGTCATACTTAAGAGTTATGAAGTAATGTACGTCATGGTTTGTATATACCTGCATTCAAACCCTAACTTTACCTGATGTTGTTTGAAAAATCAAACCCTGCACAAAATAAAGAGAAGTGAAGCTTTATCGAGTTTCCATTAGGTTTCTATTAGGTTTTCAAGTGAAAAAATTCATGGTGAACTTCGGTTCATGGTGGTGGTGAAGGAAGAGGTGGTGTTCTGCTGCGGATAAGGTTTGGGCAAAGTGAAGTGAGAGAAAGATATCGAGATATATATAGGCTCGATAATACAGAAGTTCAATCTTGACCGTGCAAAATGAAACGACCAGATCTGAAGCGGAGGTCGAGGGTCGTCGAACCGGTAGCTCATTGATGGCAAAATAGTAAATAAATTTTCTAGTTCAGAGACGGCTGATTAGCCTCTCATAATTTTTCCGTGTTTTTACCAAACCAGAGACCGCTATCTTTGGTCAACGGTCTAACTACAGTCAACGAGGGTCTCTGATGTGGGTTTCTAAATACCCATTTTCCACAAGTGAAGGGGAAACAGAAATAGAAGGATAGGAAATAATAAAATTCGCAGAGTTGAGAATATCCAAATTATTTTGAGTGGTATCGGTGAAAATGGGTAAAGGAGAGTTCACAAAGGTTGAAACAGTTTGAACAACATCCGGAGCAAATGTAGAAGCAGGAGTGGGGGTACCCTGTAGACCTTGATTAGAAACGGTTTTCTCTTCGGGAGGAAAAATTCCATCAAGAGTAACAGAGACATTCGCATGACAAGGGAAAATATTAGTTTGAACTGGAGACAAAGGAATGATTTCTGCAACGCCAAATTCAGGAATGGAGAAATTTATTTGAGATCTATGGGCTTGCGAACTCTCTTAGGTTTCACTCCTTTTCCTTCACCCATCTCACAATCAGAATCCTACCAAAACAACGCAGATAAGAAATAGAGGAAATAATATTGTTTGATAGAAACAAGAATATTTCTTACTCCTTTCTTGTGCGTCTTGAGAGATTCTTTTTCCTTGATATCTGAAGAAGATTTAGGGTTGGAAATAGTCACTTTGAGGCCGCTCGAAGAAGAAATTTTTCTGCAAACAATAAGGGAGATAAATCAATCATAAGATCAACAATCGTGATCGAGATTAACAATTATGATTAACAATTGTAATCAACATAATAAAAAGAGATTGATTTTAATAGAACGTACAGACCTTGAATTTGGATCCATGAAGATAATGGAGATAAACCAGCAGCAGCAGTAACCGATGAATCAAGGGAGTAGAGGTCTCGAGGAAAAAGATATATAAACAAAATTAAAGAAATAAAGAAGTTATTTGTCGAGGAAAATCCATAAATAGAGAAGAAAAATTACCGGTTAGAGACGGGTTGTATCGGTAAAAAACAGAAGAATCAACACGTGCAGAAAGAAAGGCTGAAATTACGGAAGAATGTCGGTAAAACAAAATATGAACAAATAAATATTGCGATAAGTTGGATTGAAAATTTCTCATATCGCTCACTTTATAAAGAGAACGAAATGAGAAGAGGCAAAATGTAGGAGTGAAATATCGCACATTTATATGTGTGTGAGGTAAAGGTCATCTAAGGTAGGCGTAGTTGCAGGAAATCCTACACTACACCCCTCATATGATTTCATTATTATTCAACTCATTTTTAGATTTACACTCTTAATTTCATTGATCAATCTTTGAATATTATTACAAGAAAAGATAAAGGAATCAAGAATGACCTCTGCTCTAGATTTTCTCTCTCCTATTTACTTGTTTCTTACTCAAAAAGATCTCTCTCCCTTCTTTACAACTTGAACGACTATTTATAGGGGAATACATAGTGGATGACAGCTAATCTGTCCTTTATTTTCGGGTATGGTCTGCGACATTCTCGCAACCTTACAAATGTTATTTTCGCAAACTCTCTAATTTTCGCAGGACTATCACATCTTTCTCGTGATCCTAGCTGACGTCGTTTATAGTATCATTTCTGAAATTGTTCTGCGACGCTGTTGTGTTGTGTTGTTGATAATTTCGCTGAAACATTATCGTTGCGAGATTCTGATCCTACATCTTGCCTCTTCTTACATCTTCTCTGCACAGTAGAGAATGATGTGAGAAATGCCGCAGCTGTTCATCTCTTCATATTCTGCATTTATCACACGTATTCTTTCTTCCATTTGTTTCTTGACACGTCTTTTGTAACCGCTGCTTTTCAACCGCTTACATCTTTTTGTCTTTATGGTGTTTATTTCTTCGAGTAAAAAAATCTCCTTTATATACTCTTCTTACTCTTCTTTCCACTTTCTTTTTACTTTCTCTTCTATTTTTATTCTCACATCTCTGCAACTCTGTTATTCTTCTGCAAGTTCTGCTGCTGTAATTTTTCCCCCTTCAATCCCCTTACTTTTTATCATTCCCATACTCTATATTCAAATATGGCTCCAAGTGGTCATAGACATGAGAAGAATTAAAAATATGTCCAAAAAGATCTTGATGATAAAGGTTTCACGCTCTCTACCATTCCTGGTGAAAATGCCAAATCAATTCTTTCTGTCAAACTTTTTTCTGATCAGTACTGTGATGATAAATCAATTATAATTTCGCTAGGTCAGATTCTCGCAGGGCTCCCTATTCCTCTTTATGACCCAGATCTTCCTTTATTCTATGAAATTCTCGCTCACCCAGGATTTTCGCGAGCTATTTTCCAACTGAGTGGGGACTGCATCCGTTTGATGCTAGAGTTCGCTAACTGTGGTGCTGGTAAAGGATCTTTGTAGTGCAAAGAACTTAGGGATCCTAAATTCGCATACCTAGAGATAATTGCTGAGAAATACACAGTAGCGAATTTCTTTGAGAACTATGAACTTATCTCCATGAATAAAGAGAATACTCGCTGGGGTATTCGCTTAAAAAGGAAAGATAACATTGATGAAGCTAAAATTCTCATGCAAGATATTGACTGGCATTCTGGTAAAAACACAACTCCTCGCCAATCCAAAGATGATATATGGTGTGTTTTTCCTTTAATGCTAAAAGGTCCTTACATTGCTGGGTCAAATGTTCTTCCTGCGAATTTCGCTGCTTATCAACCTTGGGTTTTCTCTTGGACCGAGAAGGAGAAAGAGGTATGTTTCTTCCCGTTTAGATTATTTTAGATTTATTTATTTGTCTTTATTATTTTGTTCGCTAACTCTTGCGACATTCTGCAGATCCAAAAACTGAAAGATAGTTATAAGTTATAACAGGACTGGGAAAGCTAGTACTCTGTTAGCTCTTCGTTCATACACAGAGGAGTTAAGAAATTTTCTCTTATGATTTTAAATTGTATTCTGTTGCTTCCATTTCTTATTTCTATCTGTGTGTGAAGATTATTGCTGAAATAGAAGAACCTGCTGATGTTGCGAAGACTGGTGATAAAGGTAAAGGTGATCTTCGCAGAGAAAAATCAATTGCCCCTCCTTCAAAGAAAAGGAAAGTCCGTTCTTCTTCCCCTTCAAATATTCCTCCTCAAGAAAATTCCGAAAGTGACAAGGATGATGAGGACAATGATGATCTTATCGCAAATGAAGATTTTCCACCTGAATCTTCTATGGATAAACTCTCTGGCCTCTTTTCTGATTCTCTGCAAGGAATGGGAGATAGCCAATTTGCTAACACCTGCAAGGCTCTCGCTACACTTTGCGATGTCCCTTTGCTGGATGGTGATAGCTCTTTTCGTGGAGTTTCTAGATCAGTGACTCCCGACTTCTTGCATTCCCTCAATAGTCTGGTATATTTTTATCCTTTTATTTATTCAGTGTCATAACTCAAAATTTCTTTCTATATTAACATTTTTTATATTTTTTCGCAGGCTGAAAAAGCTTCTTTCGCTGTTGCCTCGGATCTAGAAAGGAGATGCAAAAATCTTGAAAAGAAGAATCTTCAATTTCGCACAAAGAATGAAGAATTGGGAGCTGAAGTTAAGGGTCTTCGCGAGAAAAATAGACAATTAGAAATTGATTCTTCTTCATATAAGAACAAAATCTCTAGTCTTCAGCAAGCTAATAATCAGCTTTACGGTATGTTACTTTTCTCTTTCCCTTCATTCATTCATCCTGTTGTTTTATCTTATTTAAATGATCCTTTTTGCAGACATTTATGGTCTTTTTGATGAAGCTACCCTTCTTCGTTCATTTCCTAATGCCTTGGATAATGATACCCTTCTTGAGCATCTTAACAATTCCTTAAATAGTTTCTCAAATGATAGAATTTCATCTCTTTCTCTAAATGAGCTTAGATCCAAATTTCGCCTCTTAGAGATTGACCATAGATCTAGTTTAGGCTTAGCCAACCGATTTAAACGTCTCCTTCTTGATTCTAAAGAGAAAACCAATGAGTTAAGAACCAAAATTAGCGGTCTCATAGATGATAAGGAACGTATCTCTGATCAAGGTGCTAAGGCTTTGGCGAAATTCCAAGAGACTCTTCTTGAAGTTCAACTTGAACGATATGAAGCTAACCGCAAGAACATCGAACTCTGCGAAAGGGAAAATCAAATTCGTTCTTGTCTTCTTATAAGTAGTGAGGATGAATTTGTTTGGGCTGCGAAAATCTTAGATGATGCTAGAAAAGATTTAGGTGTAAATGTTAGTCTCCAAGTTGAGCATACAGCCTTGATTAGAGATATGATTTCTGACAGAGAAGGTTACTAACTGCTCTTCTTTACTAATCTTTTGCTTCTTATGAATTTTCATCAAGTTAATAATTGATTGTCTTTTGCTTGCAGATTCTGAAAATAGATATCGTGAAAAGATTGAGGAACTCGAAGCTGAAAAGAAGGAGCTCGCAAAGAATCTTTCTTCTCGCAATGACAAGTATTCTAGATTAAAGAATTAAATCAAGATCACTGTTGCGAATTTTAAGAATGATGCTATGCATTTTCGCAATCAAACTATCCAAATGGTTTGTGACTATCATAATATCCCTCATTCTGATTATCCTTGTCTCTTGGAAGAGATCCCACAGAATACTCCCAGTGTGATAATTTCTAATAGCGAAGCTGATGATGAAGAATCTGATGGTGATGAAGGTTCTGATGGTGATGAAGATTTTGACGCAGACGAAGAAGGGAACAAGTCTCATTCTTTAATTCTCTGTAATACTTGTACACTTATTCCTTCTTTTTGTATATTTGTGTTTCTTTCATTTTGACCTGCATTCATTAAAACAATTCTTCCTTGCAATATAGTTAATCAATATAATCATTAATTTTTGAATCTTTGAGTAAATCTATCATATGGAAACAAATAACATTTTCTAATTTCATTCTTTCTCATACTTGCCTCTGTTATTTGTATCCAAATGAGAGATTTTATAAATTTTTCTTATTTTATGCCTCAATTTCGCAGTTAATTATGTATAACTTTGCAATTTTATGCGAAGTGAATTTCGAGTCTTTTCAAAATATCATTCCTGTGTGGTGTTATTTTGCCTTCCTAATTAAAGGTCTTATTATGCCACCTCTTGTCATTGCGACAAAATCGCATGACGTCCTTGCACTTTCATGCAAAAACCCATTGATCTTGCCTTAACTTTTTCTTTTGTATTATGTCCTCTTCAGGAATGTTGCAACAATATGACAGGTCTAAATATTCTTGCGAAAATAAAGCCCCATGATATTGCCGTCTTGCGACGAAATCGCAGGACGTCTTCGCATTTTCATGCGAAAACCCATTGATCTCGTCTTATCTTTTTCTTTTGTATTATTGCCTCTTCAGGATTGTTGCACAAATATGAAAATCCTTAATACTCTTTCGAATAAAAAGCCTGATGACATTTGCGTCTTAAGACACTTATCAGCTTCCTAATGGAGGGTGCTGCCCATATCTCCCCCCTGGTTGCCCCTTCAAGGAGGCGTACTTCTACCATACAAGGTTAGCTCCTCCCATCCAGTCTTAACAACAACCAATTGTTTTCGCAGCCTCTTATCCCTTTTAACTATAGGGCTTATGGTTACGAGACTGCACCCTAAGTGGGGTTTTCTTCGGGCCGAGTGCAGTATAAGCCAAGACTTGTCAAGAATGGCAAGGTTCGCTTCAAACGCCCCTGGCACTCTTGACTCAACCGTGTACCTCGGCGCCTTGATCAGATCTGCACTCCTTGGGAGAGTCCTTATTACCTTAGTCGCCCAACCTAGGTCATATGCTTAAGCTGAGAATCCAAGGTGCCTCTCCCAGATGGGCTTTATTGACCCCAAATCTCCATGACTCAGGTTCCGGTGGCGGTGTAGCTTTTCCCTGAGCCATGCAACAGGTACCCCCTTATATGACGTACTTTAGGTCTTACATTTGCCTCTTGCGAAATTGCATTCGCGAACTAGGGTGTACGCCATAAAGGTTTGCCCCTTTCTCTTTTGTCATTTTTCTCTGATTGTCTTCTGTAAAATTCTTTATCTCTGCGAGAGTCTCGCACATCATCATATTGTATTTGGATTTCGCAATCTCAATTTTGTCATTCAATAAAATATTTTTTTGAGAATTTTGGTTATTGCGAGAGTGTCGCAACAACTTAATCATTCATACATTTCTTGTTTTTATTACCTTTGTCATCCTCTACTTCTTTATTATTTTCTGCTACTGCTTCCTTGGTAGTGGTATGTTCATCATTTTTATTCTGAGCTAGCATTAGTTTCACAACATCTCTTCTCCTTCCACCATCAACCTCTCACTTCTTTGTGTATCTTTGATTTTGTGTCGCCAATTTTCCTTCTTGTTTGCTCTTCCTTCGCAAGATTCTATCTCAGTTTCTTAACACCTCTTTCCTTCAACCCAATCTCCCTTTATGATTCCTACACCACTGGGTGAGGGAATTTGATGCACTGGTGAAAAGTTGAAGCTACACCTAGAATCCCATGTAGCCAAGGTCGACCAATTAACGCATTGTAGGATGATTATACGTCAACGACACAAAATAAGATTTCAGAAGATATGCCCTTCAATGGAATTCGCATAGTGACCTCCCCTTTAGGCTTGTTAGCAGTACCATTAAAACCATATATCTTATATGTTGATGGTATAAGATCATCATCTCTTCCACCCATGGTTTTATAAGTATGATAAAATAAGATGTTCACAGAGCTTCCAGTATCAATTATAATTTTATTGATTGCCCATGAATCTTCAGCTTCATCATCCTCATCTTCTTTCGGTTTTGGATTAATTTCTAATTTTACTACCAATAGATTGTCATGCACCTCTTCTCCTTCGGGAATTTCTTCTGCGGTAAAAGAAATGATCTGTTTCTGCCATTCCTCTAGTGGCGAGATTTTCATAATATTCATAATTTCTCTTCCATCATTATATCTTGCGAACACTCTACTCAAAACATTATCATGAAAATCTTCAATTGTCTTATATGAATGTACGATAGAGTGACATAATAGATTTTTTGCTCCTGCACCAACTTCTATGAAGAATGTTTCCTTCTTTTTCATCGTGTTCACTTTGTGATGTTCTGGTGGTGGTGGCAGTGGTTGAGATTGTGGATGCCCTACCAGAAAGTCGTTTAGTTTTCCTTGGTCTATCATTCTCAAAATAATTCTTTTTACATTTCTGCGATCATTTGTGGTATGTCCATGAAAATGATGATAAGAACAAAACTCATGACTTCTGTGGTTTGGAGGTGGTTCCGTTCCCATGTTCCATGGTGTTGGTATATTCTCCATCAAGATTAAAGCTTCCCATATCTTCTCCACGCTTGGATTTAGAGGTGGCATCTTGATTTCTTCCCATACTACCTTGTGACCTCCTTGTCCTCTATTATAGTTTTGTCTTTGACCTCCATAAGTTTCTTGCGGTTGATCGAGTCTTTGAATCTTGTTATTTCCTCCACGATTGTAGAAATTTCTTTCTCTTTCATACTCTTCTTGATCTCGGCTTCCCATAGCTACCAGTTTCTGTTGATTGTTACTTGTCACCTTCTCTTGTTGTACTTGCGAAGTATTCGCCACTGTGTTTATTAGCTTGGGTAATAAGATTGCATTCGCTGTTTGTGAGATGGTGTTCGC
Source organism: Papaver somniferum (assembly GCF_003573695.1). NCBI lineage: Eukaryota > Viridiplantae > Streptophyta > Magnoliopsida > Ranunculales > Papaveraceae > Papaver > Papaver somniferum. The sequence continues at coordinate 221,829,166 of NC_039358.1, forward strand.
AACTGGATATGATTCCATTTCATTTTATCTTTCCTCTAGAGAAATGTATTCTTCTTGAAGTTCCCGCAATTCAGTCATTGTGATCGTATTCTTGACTCTGAAAATTTGGATATACAATAGGTTTGTTGCGAACATAGCATTGATAAATGATAATATAAGATATCTCTCATCTACGCGGCTAGCCATTTCGCTACACATAGTTCTCCATATTTTAGTCAGGTATTTCAAACTTTCGCCAATCCTTTGTTTTAATCCAAACACATCTTCTATACCAGGTCGCGAGGAATTATTACTTATATACGCCCCCAAGAATGTAGTCTGCAAATGATTGAAGGAGGTTATTGTGTTCTTTGGTAGACCTTAAAACCATTTTAACGCCTTTCCTGTTAAGCTGGATGGGAAATATTTGCACAATACGGCATCATGATTTTCCCATTGTAACATGCACCTCACATAGGCTTTAATGTGTTGAATTGCACAAGTTGTTCCATCAAAAATGCTGGTTAATGCGGGAAAATTGCATTTCGGTGGTATTCCTCCTAATTGTACTTCCCTTGTAAATGGAGTTTTCGCAGCTTCTTCTATTGCTTCATCCAATTGTCTTCTACCTACTTCTCCTCTATTATTTAGCATTCCTCTCATTTCTTCTAATTCTTTCAAGATTTGTTTATTTACACATGAATCTTGATCCATTGGTCTCTTTAATTTCGTCTCTCTTCTTCTGCGTTCATGTCTATCTTCTCTCGCGAAATTTTGCATTTCTTCTTCATTATCCTCATCTCGTCTTCTTCTGCGATTCTCTTTCTCCTCTCTATCTTGAATTCGCATATGATGATGCCTTTCATTTTCCCCTCCATGATTTTGTTATTTTCTTATCAGAATCAACTATTTTGCCACCTTCAATTGGTTGACCTAGTTGTCGTGTCTTGTGAGTGTCTTGCTTGTGTTGTTCCATACTTGATATCATCTTTACTCGTTGCCATATTATCTTCTTTTCTCTCCTGCTGTTAGTATAGGTTTTGTTTTCCGAATCCTGTCATGCATGAGTTCCTTTCTAAAAAGCGGTGTGACGTTTGTTATCTCAAACATCCACGTGTTGTTATGCGGCCTCGACAACACTGTCTCATGAGTCATGACATCCAATGTTGCGCTGCAATACGCCTTGGCTAAACAAATTTGGTATTGGGATGCCATCTTTGTTTCGTCCAATTAGATTCGAGTCATGAAGACTCCCTTCCCGGATCCTAGATTTGGGAAAGCCTAACTAGTTGATCACTACAACACTGGCAGTTGAAACCAGAGCTAAAGAGTGATTTATCACGGAAACAAATCCATGCACCCAGTTATACATATACCCACTAATGGTCACCAGGTAGTGTGCATCCTTCTTGCTCGATTTTGAGTTGTGCAAAGTTATTAGCTAGAAGTGCATAATGAGCCGGCCAGCACAACACGACAAAAAAAGGAAACCTATCTAACGCGTTGTGTTGTGTTGGAGATTAATGCGTGCATGTGTACGCACACCTCTTGCTTGGTTATAAAAAAAACCCGGAAAGGCCAATGCCGGACCCAAAAAATCCTTAACGCGAAATAAGAATCTATAAAACCCTGTGGACTATCCATCAACTCGTTACCATACTTAAACCCTAGGAATAAAAAGGAAACAGAAGCAGAAGATGATGCGGCTACCAGAGGAGATTCAGGTATATATATCTTCTTACGGTTACCAGTGAAATCAATCTTAAGTTGCAAGTACGTATGTAAACCATGACGTACATTACTTTATAACCCTAAATTTATTAAGGATCACCTTAACCGTACTAGTAAGGAAAAACCTAGGCTCATGCTTACAACTGGCAAGTGGGAAAGCAAACCTAGTTTACAATATTATGCTTCGGTTTTATCAGCTTCATCAGCACCGTTGTCATCGTCACCATCCATAACACATACATGTAAGGTAGTTAGACGAATGGGTTTTCTTTCCAGCGATAAGTGGTGTTATGATATTCTCATCATGGGTTCTTGCAATGGTTTGATTTGCATTGAAAACCAAATAGATAACATTTGCATCTGGAACCCATCAACGGGTGAGTGTAAGATAAAACCGGTATAAGTATGAAAATTTTGTAAAGAATCATACTTCGATGTTAGATTGGGTTCGGTTACGACTGTCGTATTGATGATTACAAACTGGTAAGAAATGCGGCAGGTGAAGAACGGAGATATTCTCATATTGAGGTCTAAACATTATGATCAGAGTCACTGAAAACAATCCAAACCCCGACTCAATACATGTATCCTGTTGGAAGAGGCTTTTCTGTTTCACTTTCGAATGGAGCCCTTCACTGGGCAAGTTATATCAAAACAATTAATTCCAAAATTATAGTCTCTTTCGACGTTACTAGTGAAAGATTTGTGGATTTTGTATAGTGAAAAATACTAGAACCCCCTACTATATGGGTTCAAACATATAGAAGCCCCACTAAATGGATCATCTACTGTCAACTCCATACTTTAAGAAAATGATACTAGGCCCAAAAAATCAAATTTTCTTCAGATCTGTCCCATAATTAATTATTACGAATTTTAATAATACCAAGACTACCCTTTAGTATTTATACAAGAGGAATATCAGAAGATATTTTCATTTTCTATTTTATTTTCTCTCTCCGTCTAAAACCAGAGTTGCTCTCACAGATTCATTTTCTAGGGTTCGGTTGTACAAGATCTAATCTTCTGATTTGATTTCACATCAACAATTTGCAAGCAAATCGATCTGTGATTTAGAAAGAATCAATTATGTATAGGGATTTTTGTTCTACTCTATCTTCTGCTAAAACAATTTAGTGGTTTCCGATCTATGTCATCTATGGCTGCAGATGTACGACGAAGAGGAAAAAATGATCAATCTCTACTTATCTGTATCTACTGATGATGTTTGTAGATCATCATTTGTTTGTGAATAAGTCGAAATCGAGATGCAGAGACAATGGAATTCGTCATCAACTATTAGATCTGAAGATTCAACAACAAAAAGTGAGAAAGATAAGTTTCTCCCTTCTAATCCTGTTTAATTCAATTAAAATTCCTAGTTATGTGATCGAAAATAAAATTGACTCTAATTTGTTGTTTCGAAGCTACTTCAGGTAAGGTTTTCTATTTGATTCAATAGGTTTTCCTGATTTAGTAGTTCTACTTTCTTAGTTTGATAAGGTTCTGATTTTTGTTTCGTTGACTTTATTCAGATCGGAGAAGAACATTATTTTTATTGAATCAACAGGTTTTGAATCTAGGTATGTTTAGGTTTGTTGTTTGTTTCTGCCGATTTGTTGATAATACTAGTTAAATTCTCCATTTAAAAAAACGCTGATCTCTCATAATTCTAATGGAGCTAGTTGTGGACTCTTGTTGGTGTTTTTATGTTGCTTATCTTATACATGTTGAGTTTGGTTAACGAATCTATGGTGGTGTTGATGGTGGAGATGCAGGTTCTGGAGGAGGATGTGGTGGTAGAGGTGGTGGTATTGGAGCAGGTTTGAAGGAGGATTTTGAAGTCAGTGGTGGTGTTTTTCAGAATTGATGAATTGAAGGAGATGATGAGAAGATAAAGGATGAACTATTTTAAGTTTCTACTACTGGTGCTAGTGGTGACAGGTAATTAGCTGATTTCACAAGGTTCTCTTCTTTTTAAATGTTTATGTTTTTTTGTGATCAAGGTTAACTTGTTCTGATAAATTTACTACGGTAGCATCCCTGTCAATGATTGGTTTTTACTGTTGACTTATGCATCCTTGTAAAGGTAGTATATGGATTTGTAATGTATATCAAAGGGGTCAATGCTTTCCGTTGAATGAATGTATATCAAAAGGTAGTATATGGATATAGGTCTGCACATTACATCTGTTTAACTGCACATTAGACAAGCCATATGCATGACAGTTTGCACATTTAACTAGCATTGGCAGACTATATATGTGTAACTAGTAGTTACACATCTAATCAAATGTGTAACTTCTAGGTACACAAGCTAAATGAATGTGTATCTACTAGTTACACATGCAAATTAGATGTGTGACTTATAGTTACACATGTTAATTTGATGGATATGCATATGTAACCTAATATGAAACTTCTATCTAACTGTAACATTTTTAATTTTACCTTCTTTTTGTAGAGTCTGTAACTCTGTAAGGGTGAACTATTAAGTTTTGTATACTTGCTCTAGTTTATTCAGTTATGAGATAGATTTGACTATTCTGTGTCCATTGGTTTTTGATTTTTGGATGTCCTGTTTTGTTCATTTGTATGAGAAGTGTTCTAGCTGCTATGGTACTGATATCATTTGCTTGTCATGTAGTTACTAAGAAGGCTGACCCCAAGGTGCTGGCTAACAAAGCTTCCAAGGCTGTCAAAGCTGGAGCATCAACCATTAAGAAGAAGGCTAAGAATATCTGCACATCAGTCACATTTCACAGGCCAAAGACATTGCAGAAGGCAAGGAATCCCAAGTACCATGTATTAGTGCACTACCAAGGAACAAGCTGACCATTACCAGATCCTGAAATACCCACTCACCACCGAGTCCGCAATGAAGAAGATTGAAGACAACAACAAGAAGAAAACAAGGATGCTTTCAAGAAGATGTACAACATCCAGACAGATAAAGTGAACACCGTTATCAAGTAAGCCTTCTTGATTACTTACGACTAGCTACTTCTTTTTCTTGAAAGGTAGTATATGGATATAGGTCTGGAATGGTTTCACTTAACTCATACATCTGTTTAACTGCACATCACACAAGCCATATGCATGACATTTGCACGTTTAACTAGCATTGGCAGACTATGGATGTGTAACTAGTAGTTACACATGCTAATTAAATATGTAACTTATACACAAGCCAAATGAATGTGTATCTACTAGTTACACATGCAAATTAGATGTGTAACTTATAGTTACACATGCTAATTTGATGGGATATGCATATGTAACCTAATTATGAAACTTCTATTTGTTATAGTGGTTATATTTATGAAATTGAGGAAAGAGCATCAAGTCCTAGTAGTAGGGAGTAGTAGTGGATGCAGATTAGACTAATTAGATGCAGGTTATACTTATAGTTACACATGCTAATTAGATGTGTAACTTCTAGTTACACATGATGATTGTATGTGTAACTTATGCTAATATGCATGTGTAACTATTGTTTACATATGACATATGCATGTGTAACTACTGATTACACATGCATTTTGTTTTCCTGGGTTCATATCTATACCCTGCTGAATCAGTTGTGTGATCATTTTTTGCGATATTAATGTGCTAGCACAAGGTTTTCAGGTGTTTGTATTATTCTGCCAGTATAATTAATGTCTGAAGCTTTACTTTCTGTTGCTTAAAATGTCCAACGTCGACGATAATATGAAAATGGCTTAGGTACATCTAGACTAGCGTTGTAAAACGTCTTTCTGTTATTACAGTGCTAACAACGTCTTTCTGCTGAAGCAGTGATATCTTAATTAAGAGCTTCTTTTTCACTTGCAAGGTTAACTGTATTATTTTATGACTGGTAATTGCTTGATAGTCACCTCTCGTTTTTGCTAGTGTTATTCATTTAGAGATAGATTTGCTGATTTTATGTTGACATATCCAAGTCTGATGCATGTGTAACTCCTAGTTACATAATTCAGATGCATGTGTATCTGCAAGTTACACATGCTAATTAGATGTGTAACTTTTACTTACACATACTGATTTTGGGTACACATACCAATATGCATGTGTAACTCCTAGTTACACTAGTCATATGCATGTGTAACTGCTAGCTACACATGTTATATGCATGTGTAACTCTCAGTTACACAATTCATATGCATGTGTAACCGCTAGATACACAGTCAGATGCTTGTGAAACTGAAATATACATTGTTTTATGTACTGTTCATTTTAATCGTATAAATACTGATTGGTTGTTGTTATATTTCAGGTTTTAGATAACTTCATAAAAGCTAATTGCTTAAACGTGGTAATGGTCTCGCTGGAATTGGAGTTGACGCTGAATACACAAGTCAGATGCATGTGTAACTCTCAGTTACACTAGATAGACACATATGTAACTCTCAATTACACTAAACAGATGCGTGTGTAACTTCTAGTTACACATGCTAAGAAATTATTGTAAATGAATATTAAAGTAATAATTGTATTTTTTTTTGTGTTTTTTTTAATGTCTATTTTTTTGCATATATATACAAGTGTAACTTTGCATTACACATATCATAAGGATGTGTAACTTCTGGTTACCCATGCCATATGCATGTGTAACTTCTATTTACACCTTCGCGCTGTATTTTAATAATTTCGGGCCTAGATTTAATAATTTTGGGCCTAGATTTAAGTTTTATTTAATTATGGGCTTGACAATATGCATAAGGGTATCAAGGTCTTTTAAAAACTCGGGGCCTAGATTTAAACTTTTTTTAATTAAGGGTCTCATATTATGGGTTATCCATGGGTTGGGCCTGAGCCTAATTTCCCCTTTATTGATGTTGATTCCTTGAGGTTGGCATGGTCCTTTACAACTGGCGATATCTTACTATATTCTCGATACAAGAAACATTTATATGACCCCAAGAATGATGGAACCAAAGTTTTAGAATTCGACTGCATCAATGATATGGAATGGAACAGAGCGGTGAGTTATGTAGAGAGTTTAGAAAGGGTTAAGGATGGAATTCAAATGTCAGATTGTTTAGAGGCGTTAAAATGGTTTGAATGTCTACCAAAGAACACAATAACATCCTTCAATCATTTGCATACTAAATTCTTAGGGGCATATATAAGTAATAATTCTTCGCGACCTGGTATAAAAGATGTGTTTGGATTAAAACAGAGGATTGGCGAAAGTTTGAAACACCTGACTAAAAGATGGAGAACTATGTGTAGCAAAATGGCTGGCCGTGTAGATGAGAGATGTATTATATTAAAATATTTGCACAATACGGCATCATGATTTTCCCATTGTAACATGCACCTCACATAGGCTTTAATGTGCTGAATTGCACAAGTTGTTCCATCAAAAATGCTGGTTAATGCGGGCAGATTGCATTTCGGTGGTATTCCTCCTAATTGTACTTCCCTTGTAAAAGGAGTTTTCGCAGCTTCTTCTATTGCTTCATCCAATTGTGTTCTGCCTACTTCTTCTCTATTATTTAGCATTCCTCTCATTTCTTCTAATTCTTTCAAGATTTGTTTATTTACACCTGAATTTTGATCCATTGGTCTTTTTATTTTCGCCTCTCTTCTTCTGCGCTCATGTCTTTCTTCTCTCGCGAAATTTTGCATTTCTTCTTCATTATCCTCATCTCGTCTTCTTCTGCGATTCTCTTCCTCATTTATATCTTGAATTCGCTTATGATGATGTCTTTAATTTTCCCCTCCACGATTTTGTTCATTTCTTATCAATTCCATTCGCTGTCTTTCAGCCATCCTCTGTACTCTATCATACTCTTCATTGAGATTATCGTTATTCCGGTTTTGTGTACGCGTTCTTTCTCGATTGTCGTGATTGTTCTGGCGAATTGTCTCCTGAAGCTCTTGTTCTTCCATTTCCGCTCTCAATCTTTCAAGTTCGCAGATTAAACGTGCTTGTTTAGCATAATGTCTTTCAATTTCTTCTTCAATGGTCTGTTGATTTCTTTGAGTTTCTCTTTCATGTAAAATTCTTCTTTCTTCCTCTCGATTTATTTCGCCATCTTGGTCATTTCGTCCCTGACGTTGTCCGTTCTCTTGATTTCCACCATTTTTCCCATCATCAAAAGTTTCATTTTGTGGAACGTACCGATCATCAGCTCTTTCTCTATTTTCGCGATATTCTTCATTAGGATTTGATATTTCTTCTTGAATATTGTTTCCAGCATTGATTGTGGGTGAGTTTCGCCTCATTTATCTTCTTGTCGATCTTGAATATGATTTTGTAATACTTCTCGATCTTCTATTCTGTAGTCTTATATTCTCCATCCTTAATTCGTGATTTTGCCTTGTTAAATTTGCACGTTCTTCTGCCTCAGCTCTTCTTTCTTCATGTATTCTTCGTCTCAACGTTTCTAATGCTCCAATTTCCTCATCTCCATGAATTATTCCTTCACCTGCTTCTTGATTTCTCTCTTCCTGTCTATAATTTCTGTTTTGTTGCTCTTCTTCTACTTCTTCTGCCGAATTTGATTGTCAAGTGTGTATCCTCACCCTATCATAATCTGTATTCTTCTCTTTTATTAGTGTTTGTTGAATTGGTTGTTGAATTTGATTTTCTCTATTACTTATCATTCTAGTAGATTCTCCCATTTTGCTTCTTTCTCTCCCAGCAATTCTCTTGCTTCTTCTAACAGTAGTCGGTTGTTCGGATGTATTTCTTCTTCTAGTCATTTCTTCAATGTTAACATATTGCAAGAAATTATGTAAAACTCTTAATCAATCACTCTAAATCTTCACAAATCTCAATATTAATCTTCAAATTTTTCTAGAATAATCTTCAATCTTTCCCTGTTTCTAGCGCCATTATGTAGTTGCAGGAAATCCTACACTACACCCCTCATATGATTTCATTATTATTCAACTCATTTTTAGATTTACACTCTTAATTTCATTGATCAATCTTTGAATATTATTACAAGAAAATATAAAGGAATCAAGAATGACCTCTGCTCTAGACTTTCTCTCTCCTATTTACTTGTTTCTTACTCAAAAAGATCTCTCTCCCTTCGTTACAACTTGAACGACTATTTATAGGGGAATACATAGTGGATGACAGCTAATCTGTCCTTTATTTTCGGGTATGGTCTGCGACATTCTCGCAACCTTAAAAATGTTATTTTCGCAAGCTCTCTAATTTTCGCTGGACTATCACATCTTTCTCATGATCCTAGCTGGCGTCGTTTATAGTATCATTTCTGAAATTGTTCTGCGACGCTGTTGTGTTGTGTTGTTGATAATTTCGCTGAAACATTATCGTTGCGAGATTCTGATCCTACAGTAGGCGAAGATAATCGCACATGTTAAAATTAGGATGACGTATTTAATGATGTCAGCATAGTCACGAGTAAAGTGTGATGATCTGTATGAAGGTGTAAAGTGTGCGAAGTTGAGTGAATGAATATGAGCGATTGTAACGCACAATGATTCCGAAAATAGGGGATCTATTAGATGTCATCCACTATGTAGTACCCTATATAAGGGAATGAATCTGTGTATGGGGAGAGATCTCTAATGTGAGTGTTAGACAAGAAATTAAGAGAGAGAAAGTTTATTTGGAAAGCAAGTAAAGTCATTGTATCATCTTGTAACCAATTATAGAACTTGATAAATAATAAAAGAATTCCATTATGATTACTTAGAATCTTGTCTAAATTCATAAGGGATGTGGTTGTAGGATTTCCTGCAACTACATATGAAATCCACAAGTCTCTCGCTACTTACATTGAAAGAGACTATAGGCTAGTTTGGTGTAGGATCAGAATCTCGAAACGACAATGTTTCAGCGAAATTATCAATGACACAACACAACAGCGTCGCAGAACAATTTCAGAAATGATAAAATAAATGACGTCAGCAAAGATCACGAGAAAGATATGATAGTTCTGCGAAAATTAGAGAGTTTGCGAAATTAACATTTGTAAGGTTGCGAGAATGTCGCAAACCATACCCGAAAATAAAGGACAGATTAGCTGTCATCCACTATGTATTTCTTTATAAATAGTCGTTCGAGTTGTAAAGAAAAGGGAGAGATCTTTTTTGAGCAAGAAACAAGTAAATAGGAGAGAGAAAGTTCAGATCAGAGATCATTCTTGATTTCTTTATTTTTCTTGTAAGAACATTCAAATATTAATCAATAAAATTAAGAGTGTAAACCTAAAAATGAGTTGATTAACAATGAAATCATATGAGGGGTGTAGTGTAGGATTTCCTGCAACTACATAATGGCGCTAGAAACATGGACGTGTTGAAGATTATTTTAGAAAAAGCTGAAGATTGATATTGAGATTTGTGAAAATTTAGAGTGATTGATTAAGAATTTTCTATAATTTCTTGCAATACTGTTAACATTGAAGAAATGGCTAGAAGAAGAAATACATCCGAACAACCAACTACTGTTAGAAGAAGCAAAAGAATTGCTGGAAGAGAAAGAAGTGAAATGGAAGAATCTACTAGAATGAGAAATAATAGAGAAAATCAAATTCAACCACCAATTCAACAAACACTAGTTCAAGGGAGGTATACAAATTATGATAGGGTGAGCATACACACTTGGCAATCAAATTCGGCAGAAGAAGTAGAAGAAGAGCAACAAAATAAAAATTATAGACAGGAAGAGAGAAATCAAGAAGCAGATGAAGGAATAATTCATGGAGATGAGGAAATTGGAGCATTAGAAACGTTGAGACGAAGAATACATGAAGAAAGAAGAGCTGGGGCAGAAGAACGTGCAAATTTAACAAGGCAAAATCACGAATTAAGGATGGAGAATATAAGACTACAGAATAGAAGATCGAGAAGTATTACAAAATCATATTCAAGATCGACTAGAAGAGAAATGAGGCGAAACTCACCCACAATCAATGCTGGAAACAATATTCAAGAAGAAATATCAAATCCTAATGAAGAATATCGCGAAAATAGAGAAAGAGCTGATGATCGGTACGTTCCACAAAATGAAAATTTTGATGATGGGAAAAATGGTGGAAATCAAGAGAACGAACAACATCAGGGACGAAATCACCAAGATGGCGAAGGAAATCGAGAGGAAGGAAGAAGAATTTTACATGTGAGAGAAACTCAAAGAAATCAACATACAATTGAAGAAGAAATTGAAAGACATTATGCTGAACAAGCACGTTTAATTTGCGAACGTGAAAGATTGAGAGCGGAAATGGAAGAACAAGAGCTTCAGGAGACAATTCGCCAGAACAATCATGACAATCGACAAAGAAGACGTACACAAAACCGGAATTACGGTAATCTCAATGAAGAGTATGATAGAGTAAAGAGGATGGCTGAAAGACAGCGAGTTGAATTGAACTGGTGGATTTGTTATCAGCTGCTCATCGAATTTCTGAATCAAAACAGCAGCAGGACTCTCGTGAATTAACTCATGATTGCTCCAATACTTCTACTACTAGTGTGAACACATAAATCACGATGGCATCCACGTGTTCACAAACAATATTCACATTTGTAAATAAAAGCGTTATAAGGAGTAAAACAGATGTGATATGGTACAAAACACAATGACTCATCGACTCATAGTCTTCGGACTCGTCATTGTCTAGTCATGAGGGATTGATTCAGCAATTCTACATAATTACGATGCATGTATCATAAAGCATATTTATAATAACAGAAAGTAAGGTGCTGAAATGAAAATAAGACAGTTATTTACGTGGTTCGGCACTAAGGCCTACGTCCACGGGGTTGGTGTTTCACTATGTATTGAGGAGTTACAAAGATAGTCGAATGACTTTAAGTGAATAATGATGCTTAAAGGGGAAATATGATTCATACTTACTCTTCCTATTTCTCTTTCCTATACTCTTCTCTAGTTACGAAAGCTGGTCGACCCCCTCTCTCTCTCAGTGGAGAGGGGTATTTATAGAGATGGTACATGGGATCCACTATTAGAGACAGTTGCAATCTTATCTTCTTGATTTTTGTGCTGATCCCGCTGGTATCTTCGTTCTCGACCGAAGGCTCCATCGGTTTTGTATGGTTACGAAGGGTCACCTTCTTCTCTTCCATAGATCTGCTGACACGTACCCTATGTCTATGATATTTAATGCGGGTGGTTGGGGTGGTCCGCACGCGTCAGACAGACATCCGATGCCCCTGTCACATCCTCGTTAGTGGAGCTAATCTTCGATGTTGATCTTGAATCTGCCTTGAGATGAGATAAAGCAGATCTTTGGGTGCTCTTCAGTACTTCGCGGTGGCTTGTTCCTTCAGTGCTCCCAGATCCTGAACCATTGGATCATCGTGATGACGAACATATATAGGTGATAGGGGTCCCCTGGATGTTGGGACGTGGCATCATATTTTGATGTCTCACTGTTGTATGTCTTCCACGTGTACTCCCTTTGACACGTGGTGGATGATGAATAATGTGTATACAATTTCCCATTTTCTCTAATCTTGAAGTTGGTCAAAGTTTGGAGGAAAACCGCCTTCGCATTCATCTCTCCTTATTAACTTCTCTTCATTCTTGGCGCACGTTCCCACTATTGACATTAACTTCCCCTTAATTCGTGGGACAATTTTATCTAGCTATAAATATGAGAGAGGTTGTAAATTCAATAAATTTTATTCTTTTTCAGTTCATAACTCTTCATTCTCCCTGGTTCTTCATTCTCTCTTCAAGTTCTTCTCTTTTGTTCTTTAGCTCTTAACTACTGCTGCTCCTGATTCTCTCTAGTTATACTTTCGACCCATTCTGACAAGATTCTCTGAGTTGAGCCGTTGTCACCGTTCTTCAATAGCCTCGATCATGTTTACTTCTTCTTGTTCAAACCGTCTATTATCCAGGTATGGTGTTCATCATCTTGTTCTAGATTTTAGTTGATATTCATCTTTCTACTGGTGTATCTAGGTTTTGCGATGAAGAACACAATATACAAAAGTATATATACTTGCCCCTGTTCTTTATCGCAAAAACTTAAGACTTCTCTGTTGGTCGTTGAAGCTTATTTTTGACGATTATGACTGAATTAGGGTTTCTCGTTTCTGATAGGCTATTTGTCTCTGTTCCCCTATCGATATTTCGGATGAACTGTGAAAATTTGCCAAATCTAGATTTTTGATTATTTGTTGTATGATCTTTGTGGTGCTTTCTTGCCCCTCGTAGGTATGTCTGATCGTCATCGGGTCTCATACCAAACTCCGCCATCGAGCCCCTACAGAACTCCGCATAGAGGTCCTGATATATCTCCTCCGAAGGGTGGTCCACCTAAGTATTCCCAACCAGATCCACGAGCACGGAAAGTTTCGTCATCTTCGGGTCCAAGGGTTCTTATTACGAAGAAAGGGGATCCACCGAAGGGGTCTCGGTATGCAGTTAATCGTCATGTGGCTTATCCCTCTTCCCAACATTTTGAGCCAAGAAATGTGCACCACTCTTCTCCGCATCGTGCTGAACCGCTGATTGTCCAACCTCTTCGATCCTTGCCTCCTCAAACCTCGATGCCTCCTGCGGGGTCTAAAGCTTCGCAATCTACTGCTGCGGTGAAGGAATCTTCTGCTAAATCTACAGCGCCCATGGAGGACCCTCCTAGGAACCCACCGGTCAAATCGGATATAAGTCCTCCCAAGACGAAGAAGCCATCGTTGAGTAGACCCTCTAGCCCTGATACTGCCCCGGTCATACGAAGCATTTCGGTGGGGAAGAAAAAGGTTACTTTCAATCATGTTGACCTCGAAGTATTCAAGGAGAAGCATGGTATCGAGTTCTTTGATGTTAAGTTCTACGCACCAGACGATGATCTTACCTATGATATGATCGTGAACTATAAGTACGACGACCTTCATTTGCTGAATATTGTGGGGGCTTTGGAAGCGGGTTTGATGCTTCCCTTGTATAATTCAGGGGATTCCTTTTATTATGATGTTCTAGCCGATCGCAAAGGTTCTACTCATAATACTCATTGTCGTTCGATAGTGCAGCTAACTGGGAATTATCTTCGTACTCTGAAGGAGTGTTATCTTCGGAGCAAGGGTGAGACGATGATGACCTGCTATGTTCTCGATCCTGCTCAGAGAGATTTGTATACTCCTGCAAATTTTAATGCTTCTTTTGGAGATTACGTCAACAGTAGAAATCGCAAGCCATGGAGTGTAGGTCTTCGTACAATTCCTGCTTCTCATGGTGAAGTTTGTCTTTTAAGTGAAGTGAGTGATTCAAAGCTTCACTAAGTTCCTGGTACCGAAGGGACTTCTCAACAGAAGATTTTTCCCAACCGTGAAAAGCTTAAGCGTGACCATGATTATGAATGGCATTCCACAATTATCGAAGTTGTTGGTCCTTGGGCTTATGGCTGGGTGCCTGGTCAGCATGGATGGCTTCCTGTTAATGGAAGTCAGCCTCGTGATAGCACTCCAACTCGCTACGGTGACTGCTGCCCATGGCGGTTGAATTTCAATGGTATGAACTTTGATTATGCTGTTGACGCTGCTAATGGACACGAAAGCTCTGATGTTGTTCCTCATTCAAAAGGTAATACTATTAGAGCATAGCTCGGTCAACCTCGCATGCGTTGCTATATCAAGCATGTTTGTCAATGTTAGTGATCAAAACTATAAGTCTTGATTTCTAGCCTACATAGATAAGTCTCGGACTAGGATAGAAAGGTGTAGTTGAGCTCAAGGACTTCATGGCAATTCATCATACAACGACGAAGATCTATACAAGGAACCGTGGAACTTCATAAAAAAAAAGGTATGTGGAGTCTTGAACTTATCTATCACTCAAAAGTCTATCTCTTCTATCTCCTACTTGTTATGAGACAAAAGTCGTATGCTATATAGACTGGATCATACACATTTGACATTTCAAGCTGAGTATTCATTGCTTATCTTTTCTAGAAATAGTGTGTTGGTAAAGCGTTTCGCTTTGATCAAGTTTATCTTCACCTAGTGACGAAAGTCTTGAAGAGTTTCAATTACTTTGAGAATTGCTCTAACGTGAATCGGTCTGTGAATAACGGCTACATAGCATCCTCTGATAATATCTCAATGATTGAAATAAGAGTTTAGATTAAATAACCATGTATTCATTGAACCGAAGTTTTCTAAATTTGTTGATCAAGAGAAATCGGGAGGATTGTGGAATTGGCTTGCCAAGTCCGCGAACTGTCGGAAGTTCTCGACCGAGAATTTCTGCTGGATTTTCCAAAACTCGTTTGTGTGCTAAGTCCGTGAACCCAGTCCGCGAACTGGCGGAAGTTCTCTTTCCGAGAATTTCTGTTGAGTTTGGAAAACTCAACCGATTAACTTAAGTACGCGAACTTGTTTGTGAACTTAAGAGGTTATGATCTAAAGATGTGCTCTGAACATGAAACTTAAATTACTAAGGAATGCTTTATGCAAACCGTGGCTATAAAGTTCATGAGCAGATTCAACCAAATCGGATCATCTTTGTTTCAATTGTGTCTTTTGTAGTTACATAAGATCACATAGAAATTGAACAACTCTTTAACTAGTTCATTTGAGTCAATTGAACTAGTTATGGTGAAGATGAACATGGTTAATATGAAATGCTCATATGGTTGACCTTTTTGGTTACTATGTTGAACCAACATACACGAACACGTTTGGGCATGGTTTTCACGAACCCAGTAAACGTCTACCCAAGTGTGTGTGACAAGCTAAGTTTTCGATCTAACGGTTGAGAAATATTAGCTTGAATCTAAATCAGGTTTTCATCTAACGGTGCATATGGATTGCTTTGTAACTAAGGAAAAACCACTATATAAAGAAGACTTTTAGCATTGTGCAAAATTAATCCCCACACGTCTGTGTGATACTAGTGCGCCCGCTAGAGTCGATCTCCATTAATATTTAATTTTCTTCTCTAAAATCAGGTTAACGACTTAAAGACTTCATTGGGATTGTAAATCCAGACCGATACTACTTTATCGTAGTTGTGTGATCTGATCTTGCATCTTCTGTCGTACGAGTACAATCTTTGATTTGCTTGAGATCGTGAGAGTTCTCCGATAGGAAAGATAAAGAAGTCACAAACATCTTCGTCTCAGTGTTTGTGATTCCTCGACAATCTGCTTGTGTAGTCACGAAGGATTGTAGAGAGGTGATTGATTAATCTAGGTTGTTCTTCGGGAATATAAGACCGGATTATCAATTGGTTTCTGTTCACCTTGATTTATCAAAAGACGGAACAAAACTAGGGTTTTTCTGTGGGAGACAGATTTACCCTTTGATAGACTTTTCTATGTGAGACAGATTTGTTTATTATCAAGTCTGCAATTTTGGGTTGTAGCAACTCTTGGTTGTGGTTGAGATCATCTAAGGGAATCAAGTACGTAGTATATATCCTACTGGGATCAGAGGCGTAGGAGTGCAATTGTACCTTGAATCGGTGGGAGACTGATTGGGGTTCAACTATAGTCCAGTCCGAAGTTAGTTTGTAGTAGGCTAGTGTCTGTAGCGGCTTAATATAGTGTGTATTCAATCTGGACTAGGTCCCGGGGTTTTTCTGCATTTGCGGTTTCCTCGTTAACAAAACTTGTGGTGTCTCTGTTATTTCTTTTCCGCATTATATTTTATATAATTGAAATAATACCGGTTGTGCATTTGTGATCATCAATTGGAAATCCAACCTTTGGTTGTTGATTGATATTGATTGATCATTGGACATTGGTCTTTGGTACCGTCCAAGTTGTTCCTTGTATTTGATAAATACTCTCTATTGATTTTAGTTTGAGTAAAAATCAAATCAAGAGAGAGATATTAACTCTTTGATATATCTTTTTATTGATTGAGTATGACTGTCTAGTTGATTCTCATAAAAAGCATATTGGAGTTTGTCCATACAGATTGCTAAGCGAAATATTGGGTGGTGTTGTTAGACCCCCGCTTTTTCAATTGGTATCAGAACAGGCAAACACGTTTAAGACCTAACAAGTTTGTGTTTGTAGCGATCTGACTCTATGGACAGAAGTACTATCTCTGTTAACGTACCACCAGTATTCGATTGCTCAAACTATCTATGGTGGAAAGTTGTTATGCATACATTTCTTCAGTCACTTGACTTCTAATCATGGATATGCGTTGTGAATGGCTATGAGACTCCAGTTATTATGGAAAGAGATGTTGTTGTACCAAAAGATTTATGTATGTACAATGCTACCGAGTTAGTTGATGCAAGGCAAAACTCCGACGGGTTGAACGCCATCATGCATGCCATTACCCCAAACCTTAGACATCATGTGGCCTCATGAAATACGTCTAAAGAAGCTTTGGATACTTTAGAAAGCGTATTCGAAGGTAACCCCAGTGAAAAGGAAGCTAGGCTTCAAAACCTTAATTCCGAATGTGAAGACCTTTCTATGGCAGAAGAAGATTCATTCGACGATTTTTATCACAAACTGTCTGAAATTGTTAATGCATCACATGCATTGGGTAGGACCATTCCTGAAAAGGAAATTGTTATGAAAATCCTCCGATCGCTGCCATCCAAATACGAATCTAAAAGACATGCCATCGTTGAAGGAAATAACCTTAATACTCTTTCACAAAACACACTGGTAGGAAAAATTAGAATTTTTGATCGCGAATATATGGCAAGAGATGAACATCATTTGTTTGGAAACCGTGTCACCTCTCCTGATTATAAATTTTGTCATCCAAAATTGATGAAAGAGAAAAGTGAGAATTTCTTTATTTCTACGTTATCTTTGTTTATACAAAAACTTAAGAAAATCCTCAGACGTAGTAAAAGAAAGTCTCAAAAGGAAACTCCGTACCAAGAAGAGCCGCACTAATGAAACTGGTTTTATGTGTGTTCAAGTGTCTTCGAAAAATCCTGAAATGGAGGTAAGAGAGATAACTAAAGCATGGATGAATACTCTTTATTATTTTCCTGAGGAAATCTATGATTGCTCTCTCAGTCTTTTTGTTGAAAATCATTCTCACGATTCTTTCGTGACACGTCCGTCTGTGTATCATAAGTTGGATCAGCGAACCTCTCCTGGTTTTGTGTTAAACTCCATGAGTTTCTCGGAAAAGATTCTACCAAATCGCTCCGTTCAGTTAAGTTCATCTCATGATCATTTTAGCACGTCAAATCAGAAACAGTCCTTCTTGGATAACCGTAGTATGCTGAAAACAAAAAGGAAGTCTACTTTTCATCAAAAGGTCTTTTCAAAAATGGTGTAGAATTTGCAAATATCTGCAGTCAAGTTTTTTAAAACTCTGATCATGATAGATAGGAAAGTTCTTTGTAACTCTCCTTTTCAAATGGATAAGCAGAAACCTAGTGAAATGGGTGGTTTCTCTCTTTGCAAAGATTATCCCAGTCCAACCTTGGATTGGAGGCCTTATGCTCAGTAATCTTGTTGAAAAATGATTCTTGTGTTTTCTTCCTCTTATACAAGAATCATGATATACAAGGGGACTTTAATATAATCTTGTTATTTTTGTTTGTGCCTTTACTAGGTCTTGTTCGTGAACGGCTTCAGCGTTCTGGATAACCAACTTCTGTTAGGGTTTGGTAAAAAGGGTGTTTCTGGGAATTCTACACATGTATTCCTTTTAAAAGGCTCTACCTCTTCATCACTCTCATTTCATCCTCTCTATCATGTCCTCCTCTAGTCTTTCAAATAAAGAAGGTGATATATGGACAGTTCTGTTTCCTTCAAACAAGATTCGTTTCGATTCTTCTGACAATGAGATGTGCTATGACAAACATGTCTCTTCTTATGATGAGAACCCTTATGTCTCTCAGTTTGATAAGCTCTCTTTAACCATGAATCTCGTTTTGTAACAAGTTCGTTCTCTGACAAATGAACTTGATGTTTCTTCCAAAAGACTTGAGGAGAAAATGGATAGTCTTGGATCAAGGATTGACCTAATCGAAGATGAGCTTGAAGAATATAGGGAATACGAGAAGAATATTCAAGGTAAGTGAAATGATTATTAAGAGGTATAGATACCTAATATGTCTTCTTTTTGGATTAGTTGGAAGAATAACTAGTGCTTTGAATAGCAATGATTGTGACTACACATAGTTATTTTTGTTTTCATCTTCTTGTTATTTTTTAAGTTTATTGGTTATTAAATTCTAAAAATATTTGGAGGATGATGTTATTGCAGTATTTTAATTGTTTGATCTATTGCAATATTTTTATGGGATATGTATTGTTTGCGTCCGTGAACTTGAAGGTTCCATATTTTGTCAAAAGTAAAGTCGTTCATAAATCGGTATTCGTATTGATGAAAGGACGAATAGACTTTTGACATATACAAAAGTTATGCCTACGCAATCATTTATTTGATGGAAAATAGGATGAAAATATTTTGTGTAACAAGGATAAAGTCTATTATGTCGTTATGATGGAAAATATAATAGATCCTTGTATGTTATCCATGGTATTGATCTTCATTGATCCATTTTATTATGTTTTACCGTGAAGGATCCATTGTGTGTCTTATGTTGAGCACCTTACAACCTAGTCGATTATTCTTATTGGCTTTGTTGGTTGTTCCATGAGATGCTATATGTTGAGCATTAGGAACTAAATTAATCAACTAGTTTGGTTATTTAGTTTGTATTCCATAAGTTTTCTTTCTTATTTTGAGTACATGTATGGTTAAGGTTGTCATATTCTATGATGAACTTAGTCGGGGTTCCATAAGTTCTATTATGTTGAGCCCAAATTAATTAAATTGATTACTTCGGTGATTAGTTTGGTTATTTGTATTCCAATTGGATTAATTATAGGTTCTCTTGTAATTAATATAGTTGAGTTTTCACATATTCCACAAGTTCTTGTGTTGAGTATATGAAAGGCTACACTATCATGTTCTATTGGTTAATGTAGTCATATATTTTGTAAGGTTTTCCTTACGTTGAGTATTTGAACGGTTAAGTTAGTCATCTCCGTATGATTTACTTAGTCGTAGCTCCATGAGTTTACTTATGTTGAGCACTTTCAATTAAATTGATCACTTTTGTGGTTTGATTTAGTTGTTAATCCAATTAAATTAATCATGGGTTTACTTGTGATTAATTTGGTTGAGTTTTGGATATAGAAAATCATTCTCATGGTTTTTGATGTCCAATAAAAAATCATTATTTTCTTTCGAAATTAAGGTCGCTCTTGTTGTTCTCTCGGGAATGACATCAAATGGGGGAGAGTTCTTTTGAACTTGTGCTTAATGGTAATATCTTGCGGGGAGTGCGGTTGTGGAATTTTATAGGGGTTATCTTGTATCTTAAAACTCCTGGATGAATGATGTTAGCTTCGGCTATAAGATTGCATCTAAATTAAGATGATGTGTTTTCTTTCTTTTGGTCATGAAATGTCTCTTGTGAAAATTTCATTATGATCCCATTCTTGTACCTTTGCCAATTTTATTGACAAAAAGGGGGAGAAATATTGTAGTTCACACTACAAATACATATGGATTTCGAATCATTGTGTAAGGGGGAGTGGTTTTCATGATCGAGATGGAGTATTGACTAAGGGGGAGTGATACATATCACCATAGTATTATTGTTAAAGTCGTGATGCAATTGGACTTTGATGTTACATAATAATACTATGACACTGTATAATAATGATCGAGAATCTCGATTTCTCTCATTGTTATAGCTACGGATCTTCAACAACGATGGTGCTAAACTTAGAACCTTTGGGATCATTGGAGTACTTGGAAGGACGAATATTTCAAGGAACGTTGAAGATTAGACTATGGAATAGGAGCCACTAAAGTTTATCTTTTTTGTATTCCATATGTATTAATAATTTTGTCACTAAAATTGACAAAGGGGGAGATTGTTAGAGCATAGCTCTGTCAACCTCGCATGCGTTGCTATATCAAGCATGTTTGTCAATGTTAGTGATCAAAACTATAAGTCTTGATTTCTAGCCTACATAGCTAAGTCTCGGACTAGGATAGAAAAGTGTAGTTGAGCTCAAGGACTTCATGGCTATTCATCATACAACGACGAAGATCTATACAAGGAACCGTGGAACTTCATCAACAAAAAGATATGTGGAGACTTGAACTTATCTATCACTCAAAAGTCTATCTCTTCTATCTCCTACTTCTTATGAGACAAAAGTCGTATGCTATATATACTGGATCATACACATTTGACATTTCGAGCTGAGTATTCATTGCTTATCTTTTCTCGAAATCGTGTGTTGGTAAAGCGTTTCGTTTTGATCAAGTTTATCTTCACCTAGTGACGAAAGTCATGAAATTTTTTAATTACTTTGAGAATTGCTCTGACGTGAATCGGTCTGTGAATAACGGCTACATAGAGTCCTCTGAGAATGTCTCAATGATTGAAATAAGAGTTTAGATTACATAACCATGTATTCCTTGAACCGAAGTTTTCGAAGTTTGTTGATCAAGAGAAATCGGGAGGATTCTGGAATTGGCTTGCCAAGTCCGCGAACTGTCGAAAGTTCTCGACCGAAAATTTCTGTTGGATTTTCCAAAACTCGTTTGTGTGCCCAGTCCGCGAACTCAGTCCGGGAACTGGCGGAAGTTATCTTTCCGATAATTAGGGAGCTAAGGGCGGCCCCCTCCATTAGAGAGATGATAAGTGTCTTAAGACGCAAATGTCATGAGGCTTTCTATTCGCAAGAGTATTAAGGCTTGTCATATTTGTGCAACAATCCTGAAGAGGCAATAATACAAAAGAAAAAGATAAGACGAGATCAATGGGTTTTCGCATGAAAGTGCGAAGATGTCCTGCGATTTCGTCGCAAGACGGCAATGTCGTGGGGCTTTATTTTCGCAAGAATATTTAGGCCTGTCATATTGTCGCAACATTCCTGAAGAGGCCATAATACAAAAGAAAAAGTTAAGGCAAGATCAATGGGTTTTTGCATGAAAGTGCAAGGACGTCCTGCGATTTTGTCGCAATGACAAGAGGTGGCATAATAAGACCTTTAATTAGGAAGGCAAAATAAGACCACATGATAAAACAAAATATTTATAAGTATTCGTAACAAATTATTTTTTGCAAGAAAGATAATGAGAGGCAAGTATGGGAATCAATAAACAAGAAGCATTATCTTTCTCATCAGCAAAATACTAAAAGGAAAAATTGATTCCAAAGTTGGTTGAAGAATATTATTCGCACAAGTGATAAAAATAAGACAATTCAAGAAGATAAAACTAGATAAGAATCTCAAGCTTCGGTGTTAATTCCAATAGCAGGAGATAATAGAAGTTCTTCGCCAATGTTCTCAATATCGCAAGCCTCTCTTTCATTTCGGTTCTGATCTTCTCCTTGACTAGCACCTTGATTATCGCCAGCAATTACTTCTTCAGGAGAGATTTCTTTCTCATTTTGATTAACACCAACAGATGCTTCCTTAGAAGGAATTTCTTCTTCATCTTCCAAGAGATCATCCTATGCACCACTTTCATAATCATAATCACTATCAGCAGGACGAGGAACTTCACCATCATCTACTTCCAAAGGTTCAATTGATGTAGGAGGAAGATATTTGGACAACAAAATATCATTTACAAGGACTTCATCCCGGGATAAACTTGACGAAGAAGTGCTCTCTAATGATTCCTATCTTGAATATCCTTAAAATAAGCAAGATAATCAAGTCTTCTTTCTGCTCGGTCGCGAGAACCAGTAAGGGCAGAGATGAGCAATGTATTTTCTTTGTGAATTTTGGCATATTTAGCTTCCAAAACAGAAATGTAGTAATGAAGATTCTTCTCAGACTCTGCGAAAGGTAGAATACAAAATTTCAATAAGATGAAGAACTCAGAAAAATATGACAAAGAAAAGATAGTTAAGTCAGTCAAACTATTATGACTACCTTCCTTTTGCGAAATAAGGTGTTGAATCAAGGATAGACAACTATTCTCCCAACGGTCCATTGTGTCATCAAATTTATCTCCAACTAAACCTTTAAGTCGATACTGAAGATTTTTCTCTTTAGAAATAAGAAAGGCATTTTTCTTCGCAAGAGAAGAATAAGATTCTTCTAATTTGGAATATTGTTCTTTTAGTTGATTCGCATTTACACTTAAACCTATTCTACCTTGAATGAGTATATCTATTTCAGCGATAGATGACTCTGTTACTTCTTTAAGTTCATTTCTCAAAGAGCAAAGAGATTGCTCTTGGTCATCACATATTTTCTGAAGAATGCTAAGTTGTTGCGAAGATATCGCCATCTTGTTTAAAAATGTTCGGTTCTCTTGAGATAAGGTTTTATTCTCATCTGATAAAGTTTCCATCCCTAAATTAGCTTTAGTTAAAGAATAAGAAAGGCGAGATACTTCATTACTTAATAAATCTTTTCTCTGAACTAATTTGGTATTTTCATTGGTAAGATTATTTATATGATCAAGAGAATATGAATAGAGGTTATCTAATTGGTTATATTGATCCATCAAAATTTCTTTATCAGCACGGGCTTCTTCAACAGCAGATTCAAATTCATATCTCTCCATTATTCGTTTCTGGTTTAAGGCTTAACATGTGAAAGAGGGATTTCAAGGATAATTAAATATGGGAAGGATAAAACCATTAAAAAGGAAAATTGAAGACACGGATAAGAAAATCATACCTCTCAATTCATCATTCTTCTTGCGAAGATTGTCACGATCCAACAAAACATTTTGAAGCTTTTGATTTTCGAGACGAAGAGCATTACACTCTTTTTCCAAAGTTGTCTGCGAAGCAGCTCTGTCAGAACCTAAATACTTACTCAGAATTTCGCAAACATTGGACTTGATAGGATCAATAGAAGACTTCTTGCCATCATCTAGGACTTCAGATAAAACTTTGAAAGCAATATCTATTCCTTCCACAGTTTCTTTCGAAAGAGGAAGAGACTCAGGTAGAGAACTGGCAGTGATAGAAGGTTGAGAAACATTCTCAATAGGAAAAGAAGAAGTTTCATTCATAGAAGGATCAACAAGGGGGATTTCGATCATTGAAAGGTCAGCTAAAGAAATGAAGTCTGAGGCAGCTTTTTCGCGAATTGGAGATAAAGGTTTATCTTGGAAGATGTCGCAGGAGATTTAGAAGAGATGAGTAAGTGGAATGGAACGGAAGTTTGAACAGTTTTAAGGTGGCGAGATTTCTTAAGAGGTTTATTGACATCCTTATCACCGTGCGAATTAAAATCCAGATAAGAAACAGAGGCAACAATATTTTTATTAGAAAAAGAATAGTGTTTCTTACTACCTTCTCATTCGCAGACTTTCTTTTATGCGCAACAACCTTATGCTGCGGTTTGGGAATATTAGGGTTCTGAACTGTAAATTTAGTGTTTGAGGCGCTTTTGCTGAAATAACAAGAGTATGGGAATCACATACACAACATGAAATAAGGCAATAAACAAGATCAATTTCAGCAAAACCTATAAAAAAAAATTAGCCTTGATGAATCCATGGAAAACAGTAGCAGGAAGATTATTTCGAAGAAAATTACGAACGATGAAGATCTGTAGAAGAAATAGTATGAAGATGAAGAAGAACTTAAAAAGATTGAAGAAGAAAGAGGAAAAATTACAATAATGGATTTGCAGAAGAACGATGAAGTTGCAGAGAAAATAAAAAGAAAGAAAAAGAAAGTGAAAAAGAATATATATAAAGGGAATTTTTCCTCGAGAAGATAAACACGATTAATACGGAAAAATATAAACGGTTAAAAAGCAGCGGTTACAAAATACGTGTCAAGAAACAGATGGAATAAAGAGTACGTGTGATGAATGCAGAATATGAAGAAATGAACAGCTGCAGCATTTCTCACATCATTCTCTACTTAGCAGAAAAGATATGAGAAGAGACAAGATGTAGGATCAGAATCTCGCAGCAATAATGCCTCAGTGAAATTATCAGCAACACAACACAACAGTGTCGCAGAACAATTTCAGAAATGACATAATAAACGACGTCAGCTAAATCATGAGAAAAATGTGACGGTCTTGCGAAAATTAGAGAGTTTGCGAGATGAACATTTGTAAGGATGCGAGAATGTCGCAAGCCATATTCGAAAATAAAGGACAGATTAGCTGTCATCCACTATGTAATTCCCTATAAATAGCCGCTCAGTTGTAAAGGAAAGGGAGAGATCTTTTTTGAGTAAGGAACAAGTAAATAGGAGAGAGAAAGTCTAGAACAGAGGTCATTCTTGATTCTTTTATCTTTTCTTGTAAGAATACTCAAAGATTGATCAATAAAATTAAGAGTGTAAATCTAAAAATGGGTTGAGTAATAATGAAATCATATGAGGGGTGTAGTGTAGGATTTCCTGCAACTACATAATGGCGCTAGAAACAGGGAATTCAAGATCGAAAGTTGAAGATTGTAGTTGAGAATGTTCAAATCAAAAAAGTGATTAAATAAATCAATGAACCAGTTAAAAGAAAGATGATTAGAATTAATGAAGATAACAAAAGATTGGAGTGTAATATGATAACAAAAACGATGGTTAATGAATTCCATGAAAACATCAAAGGAAGAATACATAAACAAAATTTTGAAGGAAGGAAGGTTATGGCAGTAGAAAAGACATCACCCTTGAAAGATTGGGAAAAGCAAAAAATTACATTCATGGCGGCAGAAATACCAAAAGAAAATTTGAACCACACATCTCCATTGGTTATTACAGTGCCTATTACGCGAAAAGAGAAGGAAACAACAACAAAATCCACGGGAGAATGGATATTGAACAAAACTTTAATCGATACAGGAAGTTCAGTGGATATAATATTTTATCATGCATTCCGGGGAATGGGATTTAAAGATGAAGAAATGTCCAGTTCAACATATTTTTTTCAGGGCTTTGGAAAATCCACAACAAAACCTAAAGGAGAAATAGTGATACGAATTCCACTTGGAGAGATCGAAACACACGTAACACTGTGCGTGGTGGATATGGAATCGCCATATAATATGTTATTAAGAAGACCATGGATACATGCGATAAAAGATGTAGTATCAACGTTGCATCAATGTATTAAATTCCCCACACCAAATGGAATAGGTGAAATCAGAGGGGATGTTGATAATGCGAAATTATGTCATCAAATTGAAGTAAAGCATTATGAAGGACAAGCAAAAAAGAAACAATTTCGCAGAAAGTTGGCAAAGGAAGCAAAGAAAGAAGAAGAATTTAGAGTATATATGATAAGGGAAAAAGAAGGAAAAGGAATACCCAGCGAAATTTCGAAAGAAAGAGAAGGACCTGTGGAAACAATAAAAGAACCAACACCAATGGGAGAGCCTAAACCCAGTTACACTGCCGCAGAACCAACAAAAGAAATGAACGTTGGGACTATATAAGAACCTCTAATATTGATAATTGGAACCAAAATGGATGTGGAAGAAGAAGAAAGAATTGTTAACCTGTTGCGAGAATATAAAGATGTTTTCGCAGGAAGCATGTATGAGATACCGGGAATAGATCCATCAATTGCATGCCACAAGTTGGAGATTAAAAAAAATGTGAGACCATTTAAACAGAGAATAAGAAAAATTGCAACAACTTACCATTCCCCAATAGAAGAAGAACTACAGAAAATGCTTGATGCGGGAATCATGAGAGAAGCCAAATACCCAGAATGGATAGCGAATATGGTCATTGTCCCAAAGAAAAACAAAGGAATTAGGATTTGCATAGATTTCACTGATTTAAACAAAGCTTGCCCCAAAGATAGTTTCCGTTACCAGATATTCCTCAAATGGTGGGATCCGCAGCGGGAAATGATAGAGTATCGTCTTTAGATGGGTACAAAGGGTATAACCAAATCCCTCTCGCTGAAGAAGATCAAGAACATACTGCTTTCTTCGATCCTAGAGGTTTATATTGTTACACGAAAATGCCATTTGGTTTGTGAAATACGGGAGCGACATACCAAAGAATGGTAGAGAAGGTGTTCGCAAAATGGATACACAAAACATTAGAAGTTAGGGGTGGGCAACGGACGGACGGTTGCGGATTAGGGGTCACCCGCAACCAAACCGTCCAAGTTGCGGATTTGAAAAATCAAACCGTGACCGGCCCAATCATCCGCGGATTTTACATCCGCGGATCCGCGGATTGTACAGGCTGGTTGCGGATTAACCGCGGATTTGGTAAAAAAAAAAACTGTCAAGCAAGAAAAGAAGAAAACTCAAATTCCCAACTCATCATCACATCTCTGCTCATTGAGCAGCGGAGTCTCGGCTCTTTGGTTCGATCCAGTTCCCATGTTGGGCCTGCTTGCTTAGTGACTTCAAGCAAAAGAAGCAAATAAGCAATCCATTTTTGATATGGGCTTAGTGACATCACATTAAATTAGCTGGGCTTAGTGGCTTATAGCTAATGGAGCAGGGTCAGATGCGGTGCGGGTGAACCCGCGGCTTTCAATATTCAACCGCACCCAAACCGCTAAAACGTGTGGATTTGAGAATCCCATCCGTGTCCGGCCCATACATTTTGCGGTTTGGGTGAAATCCGCAATTTTGCGGACGGATATGGGTCAAATCCGCGGTTCCGGTTTTTATGCTCACCCCTATTAGAAGTATACGTGGATGACATGTTAGTAAAGAGTAAAGAAGCTAAAGACCATGTACAAGACCCGAGGGAGATTTTTGAACAAATGCGGCAGTATACCATTAAATTGAATCATGAGAAGTGTACTATTGGAGTTGCATCGTGAAAATTTTTAGGCTACATTGTATCAAAGGAAGGAATACAGGTTGATCCAGGAAAAGTGCAAGCAGTTTGTGACATGCCAACACCAGCAACAATAAAAGATGTACAGAAGTTGAATGGGATTCTAGCTTCGCTGGGGAGATTCATTTCGCGATCATCAGACAAATGCAAATATTTTTTCGATATACTCAAGAAGGGTGCGAAATTTAAATGGACAGATGAATGTGAAAAAGCTTTTCAAGGGATCAAAGAACATCTTATGAATACAACTATTTTAAAAAAAGCAGAATCAGGAGAAGAATTATTGATCTATCTTGCGATGACATCTCATGCATTAAGTGATGTGTTATTGCGAGTAGACTCAGGAGTGGAGAAACCCATTTCTAAAATTAGCAAAACTTTTAATACTGCCGAGAAGAATTACTCAGAGATTGAGAAGTTAATCTTAGCATTAGTTTATGCATCGTTTAAAGTCCGCATATATTTTCAGGCGCATAAGATAAAGGTATTAACAAAAATACCAATTGAATCAGTGATGAAGAATTCTAAAAGATCAGGAAGAGTGGAGAGATGGAATGCACAAGTAGGCCACTTTGATATTAAATATGAAATTTTGTCTTCACCAAAGTCACAAGTTGTTGCAGATTTCTTGGCAGAATTACCTTTAGAAGAAGAGGAAGCAGTAGAAGAAATGATGGATATAGAAGAAGAACACGGAGATCCAAAAGATTTATTAACAGAACCAAATAGATGGGAGATATTTGTAGATGGATCATCAAATGGAGAAGGAAATGGAGTTGGAATTGTTTTAATTTTGCCAGAAGGAATAAAGATGGATTTTTCATTCAGATTGGAATTCGCATCCACTAATAATGAAACAGAATATGAAGCTGTGATACATGCCTTAAAATTCGCAATAGAAATGAAACTAGAAAATACCAGGATCACTAGTGATTCGCAGTTAGTTATTCACCAAATAAAGGGAGAGTATACTACAAATGAACTATCCTTGAAGAAATACAAGAAGCTCGTTGAAGAACTGTCAGCGAAAATCCAAAAAATAAAATGGAGGCACATTTCAAGAAAAGATAACAAACTCGCAGACGCTTTTTCTTTCATCTCAAGCATGATGACAGATCCAACTGTGAGATGCATAAAAATACAAACACTTCTGTCACCATCAATCAATAAAGAAGAAGAAGAAGAAGTGGACGTGATGATAATAGACAATGAAGAAGAAGAACAAACGAACAATATCGTAGACTGGAGAATGGAACTTCATGCATATTTGGCGAAAGGAGAAACACCAAGAAATAGATTGGAAACACACAAGTTAAAAAGCCGTGCAACGAATTATGAATTAAGAGATGGGTTGCTATACCGAAAATCCTTTAATGGACCATCACTCAGATGTTTGACACGAGAGGAAGGAGAAAAAGTGCTAAAAATGTTACATAGTGGGGATGCTGGCAATCATAGCGGGGGAGGATCTTTGCCACATAGAGCAAAAATGTAAGGCTATTACTGGCCATACATGCACGAAGATGCAAAACAAATATCAAGACGTTGCGAAGATTGTCAGCGGCATGGAAAGAGCACCACTATCATCTTCAACCAGTGTGTGGCCTTTTGGAAAGTGGGTCTTAGATATTGTGGGACCATTTTTACCAGGTTCTGGACAAAGAAGATATTTAATAGTTGTAACAGATTATTTCACAAAATGGACAGAAGTGAAGGCAGTACAGCATATTCGCGACAAAGATATCTTTACATTCATATTCGAAAATATCATTTGCAGATTCGGAATTCCTGCGCAGTTGGTATCTGATAATGGGAAACAGTTTGAAGGATAGAATATAAAAATGCTACTTAATGCATTCAAGATAAAATGTGGAAAGTCAACTCCTTTGTATCCACAAGCTAATGGGCAGGTAGAAGCAACAAACAAAACAATTGCAGATATATTAAAGAAGAAATTGGAAGGACATCACATAGCATGGTGCGAACAAGTACATAATGCAGTATGGGCTTATAATACAACTAGAAGAGAAGCTACTGGAATGTCACCCTTTTGTTTAACATACGGAGTTGAAGCGGTGTTACCAACAAAAATTGTTATTCCGACTACAAAAAGAGAAGCTTGGGAGAAAAATCTTAGTGCGGGTTTGATCTTAAATAAACTTGATGAATTAGAAGAAAGAAGAGAAAAAGCTTTACAACATATGGATAATTATCAGCGAAGATTAGCCCGAGAATATAATAAATGTGTCAAAGTACGCGAATTCCAACCAGGAGATTTAGTTCTGCGAGAGACACCAATATATCAGCGAGAAAATGGTGGAAAATTAGCGAAAAAATGGGATGGACCTTACATCATTAAGGAGATAGTTGGAACAAGAGCTTATAGATTAATGGATCCAGAAGGTAGAGATGTTGGTGATAGACTTGACAGACCATGGAACATGTTGTACTTAAAAAGATATTATCCTTAAGAAGCTTTGAGAAGTTATGGATTCCTGAAGAATAATTGAAAGAATACTCATATCAAAACAAGATCATGATGTGCGAAATTTTCACAGAGATAATCACAGAACAATGACATAAAAGAAAGGGGCGAACCTTTATGGCGTACACCCTAGTTCGCGAATACAATTTCGCAAGAGGAAAATGTAAGACATAAAGTACGTCATATTGAGGGGTTCCTGTTGCATGGCTCAGGGAAAGGCTACACCGCCACCGGAACCTGAGTCATGGAGACTTGGGGTCAATAAAGCCCATCCGAGAGAGGCACCTTGGATTCTCAGCTTAAGCATATGACTTGGGTTGGGAGACTAAGGTAATAAGGACTCTCCCAAGGAGTGCAGATCTAATCAAGGCACCGAGGTACACGGTTGAGTCAAGAGTTCCAGGGACGTTTGAAGCGTACCTTGCATTCTTGACAAGTCTTGTCTTATACTGCACTCGGCCTGAAGAAAACCCCACTTAGGGTGCAGTCTCGTAATCATAAGCCCTATAGGTAAAAGGGATAAGAGGCTCCGAAAAAACTGGTTGTTGTTAAAACTAGATGGGAGGAGCTAACCTTGTATGGTAGAAGTACGCCTCCTTGAAGGGGCAACCAGGGGGAAGATAAGGGCGGCACCCTCCATTAGGGAACTAATAAGTGTCTTAAGACGCAAATGTCATGAGGCTTTCTATTTGCAAGAGTATTAAGGCTTGTCATATTTGTGCAACAATCCTGAAGAGGCAATAATACAAAAGAAAAAGATAAAACGAGATCAATGGGTTTTCGCATGAAAGTGCGAAGACGTCCTGCGATTTCGTCACAAGACGGCAATGTCATGGGGCTTTATTTTCGCAAGAATATTTAGGCATGTCATATTGTCGCAACATCCCTGAAGAGGCCATAATACAAAATAAAAAGTTAAGGCAAGATCAATGGGTTTTTGCATGAAAGTGCAAGGACGTCCTGCGATTTTGTCGCAATGACAAGAGGTGGCATAATAAGACCTTTAATTAGGAAGGAAAAATAAGACCACATGATAAAACAAAATATTTATAAGTATTCGTAACAAATTATTTTTTGCAAGAAAGATAATGAGAGGCAAGTATGGGAATCAATAAACAAGAAGCATTATCTTTCTCATCAGCAAAATACTAAAAGGAAAAATTGATTCCAAAGTTGGTTGAAGAATATTATTCGCAAAAGTGATAAAAATAAGACAATTCAAGAAGATAAAACTAGATAAGAAGCTCAAGCTTCAGTGTTAATTCCAATAGCAGGAGATAAAAGAAGTTCTTCGCCAATGTTCTCAATATCGCAAGCCTCTCCTTCATTTCGGTTCTGATCTTCGCCTTGACTAGCACCTTGATTATCGCCAGAAATTACTTCTTCAGGAGAGATTTCTTTCTCATTTTGATTAACACCAGCAGATGCTTCCTTAGAAGGAATTTCTTTCTTAGAAGGAATTTCTTCTTCATCTTCCAAGAGATCATCCTCTGCACCACTTTCATAATCATAATCACTATCAACAGGACGAGGAACTTCATCATCATCTACTTCCAAAGGTTCAATTGATGTAGGAGGAAGATATTTGGACAATAAAATATCATTTACAAGGAATTCAGCCCGGAGATGAACTTGACGAAGAAGTGCTCTCTGATGATTCCTATCTTGAATATCCTTAAAATAAGCAAGATAATCAAGTCTTCTTTCTGCTCGGTCGGGAGAACCAGTAAGGGCAGACACGAGCAATGCATTTTCTTTGTGAATTTTGGCATATTTAGCCTCCAAAACAGAAATGGAGGAATGAAGATTCTTCTCAGACTCTGCGAAAGGTAGAATACAAAATTTCAATAAGATGAAGAACTCAGAAAAATATGACACAGAAAAGATAGTTAAGTCAGTCAAACTATTATGACTACCTTCCTTTTGCGAAATAAGGTGTTGAATCAAGGAACGAAAACTATTCTCCCAACGGTCCATTGCGTCATCAAATTTATCTCCAACTAAACCTTTAAGTCGAGACTGAAGATTTTTCTCTTTAGAAATAAGAAAGGCATTTTTCTTCGCAAGAGAAGAATAGGATTCTTCTAATTTGGAATATTGTTCTTTAAGTTGATTCGCCTTTACACTTAAAGCTATTCTACCTTGAATGAGTGTATCTCTTTCAGCGATAGATGACTCTGTTACTTCTTTAAGTTCATTTCTCAAAGAGCGAAGAGATTGCTCTTGGTCATCACATATTTTCTGAAGAATGCTAAGTTGTTGCGAAGATATCGCCATCTTGTTTAAAAATGTTCGGTTCTCTTGAGATAAGGTTTTATTCTCATCTGATAAAGTTTCCATCCCTAAATTAGCTTTAGTTAAAGAATAAGAAAGGCGAGATACTTCATTACTTAATAAATCTTTTCTCTGAACTAATTTGGTATTTTCATTGGTAAGATTATTTATACAATCAAGAGAATATGAATAGAGGTTATCTAATTGGTTATATTGATCCATCAAAATTTCTTTATCAACACGGGCTTCTTCAACAGCAGATTCAAATTGATATCTCTCCATTATTCGTTTCTGGTTTAAGGCTTAACATGCGAAAGAGGGATTTCAAGGATAATTAAATATGGGAAGGATAAAACCATTAAAAAGGCAAGTTGAAGACACGGATAAGAAAATCATACCTCTCAATTCATCATTCTTCTTGCGAAGATTGTCACGATCCAACAAAACATTTTGAAGCTTTTGATTTTCGAGACAAAGAGCATTACACTCTGTTTCCAAAGTTTTCTGCGAAGCGGCTCTGTCAAATTATTACTCAGAATTTCGCAAACATTAGACTTGATAGGATCAATAGAAGACGTCTTGCCATCATCCAGGACTTCAGATAAAACTTTGAAAGCAATATCTTTTCCTTCCACAGTTTCTTTCGAAAGAGGAAGAGACTCAGGTAGAGAACTGGCAGTGATAGAAGGTTGAGAAACATTCTCAATAGGAAGAGAAGAAGTTTCATTCATAGAAGGATCAATAAGGGGGGTTTCAATCATTGAAAGGTCAGCTGAAGAAATGTAGTTTGAGGCAGCTTTTTCACGAATTGGAGATAAAGGTTTATCTTCCGAATATGTCGCAGGAGATTTAAAAGAGATGAGTAAGTGGAATGGAACGGAAGTTTGAACAGTTTTAAGGTGGCGAGATTTCTTGAGAAGTTTATTGACATCCTTATCACCCTGCGAATTACAATCCAGATAAGAAACAGAGGAAACAATATTGTTATTAGAAAAAGAATAGTGTTTGTTACTACCTTCTCATTCGCAGACTTTATTTTATGTGCAACAACCTTATGCTGCGGTTTGGGAATATTAGGGTTCTGAACTGTAAATTTAGTGTAGGAGGCGTTTTTGCTGAAATAACAAGAGTATGGGAATCACATAAACAACATCAAATAAGGCAATAAATAAGATCAATTTCAGCAAAACCCATAAAAAAAATTAACCTTGATGAATCCATGGAAAACAGTAGCAGGAAGATTATTTCGAAGAAAATTACGAATGATGAAGATCTGTACAAGAAATAGTATGAAGATGAAGAAGAACTTAAAAAGATTGAAGAAGAAAGAGGAAAAATTGCAATAACGGATTTGCAGAAGAACGATGAAGTTGCAGAGAAAATAAAAAGAAAGAAAAAGAGAGTGAGAAAGAATATATATATAGAGGGAATTTTTCCTCGAGAAGATAAACACGATTAATACGGAAAAATATAAACGGTTAAAAAGCAGCGGTTACAAAAGACGTGTCAAGAAACAGATGGAAGAAAGAGTACGTGTGATGAATGCAGAATATGAAGAAATGAACAACTGCGGCATTTCTCACATCATTTTCTACTTCGCAGAAAAGATATGAGAAGAGGCAAGATGTAGGACCAGAATCTCGTAGCAATAAAACCTCAGCGAAATTATCAGCAACACAACAGCGTCGCAGAACAATTTCAGAAATAACATAATAAACGACGTCAACTAAATCGTGAGAAAAATGTGACGGTCTTGCAAAAATTAGAGAGTTTGCGAGATTAGCATTTGTAAGGATGCGAGAATGTCGCAAGCCATATCCGAAAATAAAGGACAGATTAGCTGCCATCCACTATGTAATTCCCTATAAATAGCCGCTCAGTTGTAAAGGAAATGGAGAGATCTTTTTTGAGTAAGAAACAAGTAAATAGGAGAGAGAAAGTCTAGAATAGAGGTCATTCTTGATTCTTTTATCTTTTCTTGTAAGAATACTCAAAGATTTATCAATAAAATTAAGAGTGTAAATCTAAAAATGGGTTGAGTAATAATGAAATCATATGAGGGGTGTAGTATAGGATTTCCTGCAACTACAAGATCAGTTAAGGGAATCAAGTACGTAGTATCCTGCTGGGATCAGAGGCGTAGGAGTGCAACTATACCTTGGATCGGTGGGAAACTTATTGGGTTCAACTATAGTCCAGTCCGAAGTTAGTTTTTAGTAGGCTAGTGTCTGTAGCGGCTTAATACAGTGTGTATTCAATCTGGACTAGATTCCGGGGTTTTTCTACATTTGTGGTTTCCTCGTTAAGAAAACTTATGGTGTCTCTGTTATTTCTTTTCCGCATTATATTTTATATAATGGAAATAATAAAGGTTGTGCATTTGTGATCATCAATTGGAAATCCAACCTTTGGTTGTTGATTGATATTGATTGATCCTTGGACATTGGTCTTTGGTAACGTCCAAGTTATTCCTTGTATTTGATAAATACTCGCTATTGATTTTAGCTTGAGTAAAAATCAAATCAAGAGAGAGATATTAACTCTTTGATATGTCTTTTTATTGATTGAGTCTGACTGTCTAGTTGATTCTCATAAAAAGTATATTGGAGTTTGTCCATACAGATTGCTAAGAGAAATATTGGGTGGTGTTGTTAGACCCCCGCTTTTTCAAATGTCGCTGCCAAGGTATGGTCCCTTATGTTGCCCCTTTTCTTTTTAGGTTAAGGTAACTCGAAGCATGGAGACAATAGTTGTACTGACATGTTTAGTGTTATATCCTTAGGTGAAGAAGAAAAAGAAGATAGGCGTGGTTCAGTCTTCCACTGCCCCTGTAGAGAATACATACATTCATGATGAGGTTACCAGCCACGTAAATGATGAGGATCTCGAAGATGAAGAAGATGTTACCGATGATGAGGAACGAACAGAGACCTCTCCTCATAATCATGAGAAGGATGAAAATATCGATGGTGGCGCCAACGAAGGGGAGAAGGACCCTGATGGCACTGGTGGTGAGAGAGCTATGTCTGAGACTCCTATGGACGATCCCCCTATTGGATCGGTGCAAGATCATAGGAATGAGGATGCTGAGCTTCATCCAACTAACCCTACTTCAGAATTTTTTTTTGGTAAAATTAATTCCGCTGGGGGTCCGATGGATATTAACGCTTCCATGGGACTAGATGAGGAGTTTTCTTTGGTTTCGCCAAATGATGAATGGGGTGTTCTTGGGGGCGAAGGTGAGAAGGCCGCCGACGGCGGAGTAACTGAGACTGGTGGCAAAAAAGAAGCTGGGACCGCTGGTGAAAAGAAAGCTGACCAGGAGGAAAATTTAGGCGGTGAGGGCGATGAGACTCATGCTAACAAGGAGGCCGGAGCCAAGAAGATTTCCAATGATCAAAGGGATGTGGATGATATTGGAACTTCCGTTGGCGCATCTTCGGAGGATTTTGATAGAGCCATGATGCAGGATGGTGATGATGCCACGCTGGATTGGTTGATGAGAAAAAATATGATGTTTGTGTCGAATCCTGCCTCGGTGATACCTGAGGAGAAATACTCTGATGCATTTACCCGCCAAAGGATGCAGTTGTTATCTCCCGGTGATGTTGCTGAAAGTTGGGAGAAAAATTTGGGAACTACCTATACCAGCTTACTGGTTGATCCCCCTTCTTCCATCGCTGATATGATGGCTATCGCTGATGGGTACCAGTATGGTTATCCCCAATAGCGTGTCCTTGAAGTAAGTCATCGTTGATTCCTTCTTTTATTGCTGACATACTCCTTTATTGATAGCTATTATTTGTTCGTGATTACTGCAGATAATGAGAAGTGAACATTGCAACCACACTTTATACCAATTCTTCAAGGCGAAGGCCCTCAAGCTGGAGGCCAAGATTCGTCATAGAGAAGAAGAGTTGAATGCCGCTGAAGTGCTTATTGCTGCCAGAGACAAAGAGATATTGGAATTGAAGAACCGCATGAAAGGGAAGGAGCAGCTTGGAGCCGAAGAGGAGAAGCTTCCTGTTGAACTTTCCTTGGCTCGTAGTAAATTGGAGAAGGCCCGCGATGATGCTTCGTCTTCTAAAGGTTTGTTTTTTGTTTCTACTCTCCCCTTCATCTCTCTTTCGTCTCCTTAGCGCGCTGTCAGAGTCTCCCCGCCCTATCTTCAGCGGGTGATGTTAGAGAGTTAACATGGCTTCGAAGTGAGAGGACTCGTCAAGCTTCTCGGATTCAGGAATTAGCAACGAAGATTAAGGGTGAAGCTGAGAAGTGGAACGTCTGAGATGATGAACATAACGAACTAACAACACGACATCGAGAAAGGCGGGAAAATATGGTTGGTATGGAGAATAAATCTAACTCTGATCGCCGCCTATTTAACAGTGCTTTATTGTGGACTCGGGAAAATCTTCGTGAGGCACATGAGAATGTTTCTCGTTTGGAAGATAAAGTAGCAGACTTAGAAGAAGAGTTGCATCAAGCTTGATCCTCCCACGATCCTGAAGTCTAGGACTATATACAACGACTTGTTCGGGAGAGAGATGATGTCAGAGCTGAGGCTTTTTCCCTTAGTAATTCTTTGACCGCTTCTCGGGCCGATGTTGCTCGTTTAGTGGATTCTGAGAAGGATCTTGAAGTCAATATGTACAGGCTTACTAAGGGTATAGAAAAAATGAATAACGAAGTTGATCATCTTCGTCATTTAGACTCCATGAAACAGGTAGAGTTGGAT
Organism: Papaver somniferum; assembly: GCF_003573695.1. Classification (NCBI taxonomy): domain Eukaryota; kingdom Viridiplantae; phylum Streptophyta; class Magnoliopsida; order Ranunculales; family Papaveraceae; genus Papaver; species Papaver somniferum. Next base: position 221,866,093 of record NC_039358.1, read on the forward strand.
GAGTGTCAGTTTGCTCTTTCTACTATTCAGTTGGATTATAAGAAAATTTCAGAGGACTATGATTTTTTTGACGAAGCCCGGGACGCTGTAGTTAATGAATATGAGATATCTTCGGCTAGAGTCGAAGGTATACATTTATTGGGTTGTGAGTAGTTCTGTGACTCTAGCTTTCTAACCCATTTGTGTTTCCTTTTTCAGAGCTCGAGGGACAGCTTAACCTTGCAAATGAGAAACTTGAAAAGGCTCAATCTTCCTTAGTGTACCAGGAGGGTCAGACCAAGTATTTCGAAGGGCTGGATGGATCCAGGAATGTAGCGGCTAAGGAAGCAGTCCAGGAGGTGTCCCGCTTGTCATCTTTGTTGTCGCAATCCGAGCTCAAGGCAACCGTGATTACTCATAAGGCTCGTTGTCAACTGGCCGAGGAGATTAACAAGACTTTAACCAAGATCGAACAGAACCTCCTGAAGGAATATAATATTGTTAAGAGGTATCCTCGTCGTCCTATGCCTGAGCTTTTGGCTAGCTCTTCAGGTCCTTGTTCGGGAGGAAGTGTTCCTTCGTCTCAGCCGAAGAATCCTGCCGACCGAGCCGAGCCTTCCAAGGGGAAGTAAGCTTCGTTGGGAAGAATCTTCTGTGTTTATTAAACAAAGTTGATCTTTGTTGATTACTTGGCTTTGGGCCATTTTTTGTGTATCTTGTACTTTTGTTTCTTGCTTAATTTCCCAAGCTTGTAATCAACTTTTCAGGAATGGATCATCGTTTATTTGGGTATGTACAACTCTGCTATACCTGCATCCTTAATTTATTTGAATTTTAGGCAACTAGTAAGTAAATATTCTAAATTAGATGATAAAAAGTGTTTGACGGCAGTAACGAAGGTATGCACCTTTGTTATTGACTTTGGACCTGTCACCCCGCTGGATAATCCTTGGTCAGAGGATCACCAAACGGTGGGGGTTGATGCAGCATCCTCGTATATGTGGTGCGTTAAAAAATATCTACAGACACCCATTCCGCTGAACCGCTGCCTTATTGCATGTTTGGGTATCTCTTTCTGTTGGAAGCCTTCCCCATGGTCGTACACTTATAGACGCTGATAGGGGAGTCCCGAGAGATTGTATATTTATACTTTCCCCAATAGAGTTTTTTTGCAAAAATTTCGTTTAATTGATTAGGTGAGGTCTGTTATTCCTCGTCCAGAGATAGAAACAGGTCGAGTGGGTGCGCTTCCTTCTTCTTCTTCTTGTACTCTTCACGCAGGTGCAGAACTGCGCTTCCTTATGGATAGTATGGATTGAGGTATTTATCATTCCATGGGTGTCTGAGGACTTCTCCTTTCAGACTACGCTGGTAGTAAGATCCATTCCCGGCAATGTCATGTATTATAAACGGTCCTCCCCATGATGGTGCTAACTTGCCCAACTTTTTCTCTCGCTGGTATTGTGGTATGGTTCTTAGCACATACTGTCCTTCTATAAAGTTCCTAAACTTAAATTTCTTGTTGTATTCTCTGGATAGACTTCGTTGGTAGTTTTCCATCCTTTATAGTGATGTCTCCCTCCTTTTTCCTAGATCATCGAGCCTTTCCAGCATCATATCTGTTGTAAGGTTCTTCTCCCAGGATTCGGTCTTTGTAGTTGGCATGATGAATTCTGTCAGGATGACTACTTCGGCTCCGTACGTGAGGAGGAATGGTGATTCACCTGTGGCGGATCTTCGTGTTGTTCGGTATGCCCATAGCACGTTGTGTAATTGTTCGCACCATCATCCTTTATGTTCGTCCAATTTCTTTTTGAGAATAAGACCAAGGGTCTTGTTTGTGGCTTCGGCATGGCCGTTACTCTGGGGGTAGATGGGGGTTTATTTGTTCTTCATGATTTTGAAAGTATCGAAAAGAATACATATTTTTTCCCTTGTAATTGCTTGCCATTGTCAGAGACAATTTCTGCGGGGATGCCAAACCTGCAAATGATGTTCTGAAAGATGAATGTGAATACATACACGTCTCGGATTCTAGCTAGGGATTTGGCCTCCACCCACTTGCTGAAGTAGTCTGTGGATACGATCAAGAATCTCCTTTTCCCTGACCCTTAGATCAGGGGGCATACGATGTCTACACCCCATTTTGAAAATGGTCAAGGACCATCTACATAATTCAGCTTTGTTGCAGGAGCGTGTATCTTCTTAGCAAACCGCTGGCATTCTTTGTATCTCCTGGACATCCTAGCAGCATCTCGGATCATCTGTAGCCAATAGTATCCATGCATTTTTGCTTTATCTGCCAGTGATCTCATTCCGCCGTGATTTCCTGCATCCCCGTAATGGATATCTTTCAAAATGCGATGCCCCTCCTCTCTGGATAAACATCGTAGTAGTGGTCCGAGAAAGGATTTCTTGTATAATACTTCATCGCGAAGATCGTATCTCCCTACCCTTGATTGTATCTTTCTGGATCGCTTCAAGTCCGTTGGAAGCGTACCATCTTCAAGGTAAAGGTGAATCTCGGTTCTCCAGTCTTCCTCGTTGCTGAAGTCTTCGTCCTCGATCGCCTTTTTCATGATGCCGTCTTCGATGAAGTCCTCAGCAATGTCCTCTCCTACGCCGTCGTCACCAATGTCCTCCCCTACATCGTCTTCACGATTTATAGCAAAGGACTGTTGTTGGGTGACCGAAGGTTCATACACTCTTGTTATTTTTATGGCTTTAACATTCTCATCTCTCAGCATGGATGATATGTAAGCCAAGGCGTCGGAATGTATGAGATCTTTTCTGCATAGGTGTCGGAATTCGATGCTTGGTATCTGTGAGGCCTAGGTTTGGACCAAAGCCATGTATGCGGAGAGGGTGTCATCGTAGACATTGTATTCTAGTCTTATCTGTCGTATAACTAGTTGTGAATCACTTGTCAGGCGTACCTCGGTTATTTCCATTTCTATTATTAGACGTAGAGCATGTACCACAGCTTCGTATTCTACGATGTTGTTGGTATGCCCCTTGAATTCCAACCTCATCGCGTATACGATCCTTTCTCCGGAGGGGGTAGTGATTACGATGCCTATGCCTGCACCTTCTCTATTTCTTGATCCGTCCACGAAGACCTCCCATCGTCTTTGGCTTGTGGGTTCGAGAACATCGACGGGATCTTTCCCGTCCTTTGCTTCTGGTATGCCCCTCACTTCCTCATCATTGTCCAGGGGTAAATCTGCTAGGAAATCCTCCAGGACTTGCGATTTTTGTGAATGCTGGATCTCATGGATGATGTTGAACTGATCGAGATGAGTATTCCACTTTGCTATCCTTACTACCTTCCCAACGCTCTTGAGAACATCCTCCAGCGGTGCTTTGCATGGGACACGAATGTAGTGAGTCAAGAAGTAGGTTCTTAGCTTTTGGGTTGCCCATATTAGTGCCAAGATGAGATGCTCGATCTTCGTATAATTTCTTTATGCCGTGTTGAGGGTCATGCTAACGTAATAAATCGGTTGCTCTATCTTCGTGTTTGTCTTGACCAATACTGCACTGACCGCATCCTCTGTCGCTGCTATGTAAAGGGCCAAAACTTCATCGGGATCGGGTTTCTGCAGGATCGGGATCGTCGCAAGATATTCTTTGATCTTCTGGAAAGCTTCTTCGCATTCTCAAACTTGCTTCCATTTTTAAGGATGTTGAAAAAATGTTTTCATTTGTCTGATGACCTGGCAACGAACCTGCCCAAAGACGCTAGGGATCCGTTGAGTTTTTGGACTTCTTTCAGGTTCTTTGGGGATGGAATCTCCACGATGGCATGGATCTTGGCTGGATCTACTTTGATGCCTCTCTCCATTACTAGGTATCCGAGGAACTTCCCTGAGGTCACGCCGAATGTTCATTTTTCCGTGTTTACTTTCATGATGTGCTTCCTCATTGCTTCAAAGATATCCCTCAGGTCCTGATGGTGGTCCTTGTGCATCTTACTTTTGACAAGCATATTGTCAACATAGACTTCTAGGGTGTTCCCGATCCAAGGCTTAAAGATAGCATCAACCATCCTCTGGTATGTTGCCCCTGCATTTCTAAGTCTGAAGGGAATCCTTGTGTAACAATAGAGGCCGTGCGGGGTAGAATGTTGTGTGTTGTTGATCTTCTTCTGCAAGGGCTACCTGGCTGTAGCCAGAATATCCATCCATGAATGACATTTCTTCGTATCCTTCGACGGCTTCCACCAGTTGATCGATGCTTAGGAGCGGGTAACTATCTTCGGACACGCCTTATTGAGGTCGGTGAAGTCGATGCATAGTATTACTCCTCCATTCTTCTTTGGCACGATGACCATGTTCGATATCCATGTTGGGTATTTGACTTCCTTGATGAATCCTTCTTCTAACAATTTGCGGAGCTCCTTCTCCATCTCTTGGTGGTACTCTGGTGCTACCTTTCGTACTTTTTGTCTGAAGGGGGGCGTTCCCGTCTTTATACGAAGTTCGTGCTGAATTATCTTCGGATCAATCCCTGGCATGTCCCCTAATTTCCACGCGAAGATATCCGCGTATTGAGTAACTTGATTAGAGCAGTTTCTCTTTCTTTATCTATTAAAGTCCATATCTTGATCATCTTCGGGTTCTCTTCGGTCCCTATGTTGATATCCTTTACGGGTTCCACTGATGTGAACGTAGGCTTCGGTTCCCCTAGGAGAGGGACGTTCTTTAATTTCTATTTGGTAGGCTCTTCAGCCCCTTTACCTGTTGAGGTACTTGCTTCGGTGTTTAGAACGATGCTTTCCTTCGTCAGACTTTTCCCAAAGATTTCTTCGAGGTACAGGTCAATTGCTTTTTCCTTGGAAGTGTCTTTGTTTCGACTTCTTCAGGATTTACACTGCTCATCTTGTTCGTTATTGAGCTGATTTTGGATAGCTTGGCATTCCCGAGCGGTGACCTGATCTCCCTTTATTTCCATTACCCCTTCGGATGTTGGAAACCTGAGGTATTGATGATAGGTCGCTACTACTCCTTTGAGCTTGTGCACCCATCTTAGGCCAATGATGGCGTTGTATGGGGGAGGGTGTGTCCACTACGCTGAATCAAGTATGTAATTTCATGGGTCCTGCGTCTACTTGTAAAACAATATCTTCCAAGGGTTTTGTTGGGGACCCGTTGAATCCTTAGATGGTGTAATAAGAAGACATCAGTTGTTCGTCGTTCAGCTCCATCCGCTTGAACGTGTCATAGAACATAACATTAACCGATCTCCCTTCATCAATGAGGATCTTCCTGGTGTTGCACCCAGCCATTGGTAAGGTGAGGACCAAGGGATCTTTGTGATCTTCCATGTCTTCCTCTATATCTTCAGCCTCGAAGGTCATTGGTGCGTTCATTCACTTCTCGTGTTCCTCTACTTCTACCCCATCGATCTTGTACAGCTCATAGTAATCCTCGAATTACTTTCTTAATCGTTTCCCTATCTGGGCAGTCAGTGATGGTCCAGTAGCTTCGGAACATGAGATGGTGTTGATGCTTCGATTTCCTTCAGGTAATTGGACTTGCTTGTTTCACTTTTCCCTATCTTCAATTTCTTCCTTCTGTACGTATTGCCTGACGTCACCTGCGTCAATCAGCTTCTGGATCATTATTTTGAGGTTCTTGCACTTCTCCATTTGGTGCCCGTTGAAGCAATGGTATTCACGGTAATCCCTTGACTTCTCAGTACTTGGGGGCTGTGTTCCTTTGGACCATGGCCACTCCAGGTTTTCCCGGCCCTTGATTTCCCTTAGAATGCGAGTGTAATTCGTGTTCAGCTTCGTGAAGACTTGATCTTCGAATTTACGATCGTCATGTCGACGGTCGTCACTTCGTCCTCTTTTATTATCGCTTGGGCATTCAGTCGAACCGCCCCTCTTTGATCCGCTGGCTTGTTCTACAGAATTAGTCCGATGATATCTTTGAGCTGGGGCCCTAGGGTTCTCCCCCTGGATCTCCTCTAGCCTGGCATGTTTTCAATGATTACTCGAAGGTCTCCTTCTGTCTTAGGAACGCTTCCATAAATCTCCACAAATAATGGGCTCATTCTATCCAGTCCCCATTTGTAACAGTTGATGCTAACCAATGGATCTGCCTTTCCTATGGCTTGATAAATCTTGTGCCATCTGTCGGTATACTCTCTGATCGTCTCTTTGTAAGCGATAGCTAGCGAGAAAAGCTTGTGAATTCATGCGTTGACAGCCTTGTTGTACATATAAGTCTCTAAGAACTTCTCAGCGAGCTGGTCATAGGATTCGATGGATTTGGGCGGTAGGTTGTCGAACCAAGATAGTGCTGATACTTTCAGACTTGAAGGGAAATACCTGCAGAGGACTGCATCGTCTTGTTCTCATTGGGCTAAGATACGATTGTAATAACGAAGATGTGTTGCGGGATCGCTGGACCCATCGTAACATTCGAATATTGGAACATGGCACTTCTAAGGAATAAGTGCTTTGGCAAAGCGCGGGGTCAGCGATGTGGTGTTTTCTTCTCTCATGACCTCTTCTAGTCTTCCCCCTCCTTTCCTTGCTTTTAGTTGCTTGATTTCTGCCATCATTTCAGAATGAAAGTCCTCCATTGCCCGTTGGTGGTCTTCTTGGATCGTAGATTGCCCTGGTCTTCCGTCTTCACTATCAAAATAGTCTGAATCCTATGGCACAGAATCTGGGTTGGATGACCTATTTCCTATGGTTGCTCCTTGGTTTAATGGTTCGGGATTAGTCACGACAAGCATTCGTTCACGATTCGGCTCTGGTGCTTTAGAATTTGCTTCATTGTGTTGATGCGCTGCTTCGATGCTTTGGGAAATCTTGTCCTTGAGCTCCTGATTTTATTTTCTCGAGCTAATAAGGCCACAACCTCTGCGTATGTCTTCTGCCTCTTCTTTAGTTCTTCGAGCTCTGCCATCAGCTGGGGGGAATGATTCGATCCTTGGTTTGAGGTTCCGATCCGTCCTTGCCCCCAATGGCCATAGTGTTATCTTCATCAACGGTATGAATTAAGGGATGGGGCGGGTCGGAATTTGGAAACCATAATTCTACCTGTGGAGGCGTCGGTTGTGTAGCCGGTGGGGTCTGGTTATGGTCGTTCGTTGCTGGCATCCCAAGGGATGGCTGCTGCATCGTTGATTATGCAAACCCCTCTCTTTGTTGGTGAGCACGGGAAGCAGCGACTGCCTTTGCTGCTTCAGCTTTGGCAGCCATAGCTTTGAGTGTTGTTGCCTCTACGACGTTAACATGGGGGGTGAGGTAATTTCCGCTGTATCCGGCTTCTGGTTTGGTGTCTTCTTCTTCTTACCCTTTTGTTTGATGCGTGTCATAATTGGCGCCGTCCTTAGTGTTTGTTTAGACGATGCTTTGGTTTTTCCCGCATCCTTTGTTTTTTCCATCTTCGATCTCTTTGCCTGCACAGGAAAAAGATCGTTCGGCCAAACTTACTTGTGTTTGGAATCTATGAGTTAGCGCCAACGGGTTTTCTCCAGGTGACCGAGTTTTATTGGTAAATCGTCGACACGGCAGCAGGTGGGACGATTCGTTGGAGATTCTTTCGGGCGTTGACATCGGTAGAGGGGATGTTCCCAATTTCGCTTTGTTGACGAGTACCCACAAGTTCCCCAATATCATGTTGTACCCTAGTTCTTTGACAATGTGGAATTTTCTATGTGTTAAAACGTCTCCCATCCTGATCTCGAGGTTGACGTAGCCGTACGCGTTCAAGGCTTCCCCTTCCGGGCTCTCAATCACGGACGGGGAATGGGTAGCTTCTTGTTTCGAAAATCCCGCAGCTTTCAGAGTCTTGAAGGTAACAATGTTGAAGTCAAAGGCCGCGTCTATTAGCGTGTTTCCGAATTCAATACCTCTTAAATAGGACATGGTCAGCAGTCCCTAGTTGTCCTTTTCAGTTCCGCTTCCTGAGAGAGCTTGGGCTCTTGGCGTTTGCCCGACACGACACGATTGAGAGCCGTGAAGATATCTTGGCGCCGCACCTTGGAAAGGTAGAGAATTTCGCATACATGGTGCATCATGGATTGTACAGTATCGTGCACGGAGTCCCCAGAGGCTCCAAAATTCCTCACCGGAAGTGGATCTCGATGTACTCCCTCGTTCCCCAGCTGAAGTTCCCCCTGCTTCTATCTTTTCTTTGAATATATTCTTTAGTCTATTGCAATCACTGGTTGGGTGATGAACAAATCTGTGGTAGTGGCAGTGTTTGGGGTTTGCCATCTCGGCCTCAGTCGGTAGGCGTCTGGGAGATGGTAGTCTGATAACATCATCTTGAATCCATTCTTCTAAGAGATCGATCACCTCCTCAATGGGAAACGGGAAATCCAGAGAATTTCCTTCAGCTTCATGATGACGCATGGGAGATTTAGCGGCGACCTTCCGTGGCGGAGTTGCTCATCGTGCTGGTGCTTCGCATTTAGGTTGCTGGTCTGCAGCTGGGGCCTTCCTTTTTCTTCCATCGTTTACTACGCTCACAGAGGAGGGACCGGAGTTGTACTCTTTGTTGATGAGACGTCTATTCCCGCGAGTTTCGCCCACGTCTTCGCCTCTGGTTGGTCTAGCTCTTTCCAATAATGTTGGTGCTGTCGTTGTTGATCGCTTGGCAGCTTCATGGAGTTCATAGAATGTCTGGAAACGAAGGTTCTTTAACAAGGCACGGTAAATGGGAGCCATATCGTTGATGCATGAATTCACCAACTGTTTCCCGGTCACGTTTGGGTCATGACAGTCTAGTGCTTGAACCCGAATCTCTTGACAAAATCATTTGGATGCTCGTTGTCCCGTTGGTACATCCTTCCTAGGTCCGAGAAGGTAACTTGTTAAGACACAAAGAGGTACTTCTTGTAACCATTCCACCCCAATTGGGGATGTTGTTTGGCGCGATGCTGTTGTACCATGTGTATGCTCTTCCGGTGAGCGATTTTGAAAACTCCCTCAGACGAAGAACGTGATTGTATTCATGTTAGCCTAGGGACTTTAGGAATCGAGAAACATTCTCACGTGCATTTTCGGTGCCATTGTACAGGGTGAATTGAGGAGAGGAGCATCCTATTGGAAGAGGAGTATCCTCTTGGAAGAGGAATTCTTTGTATTTTAGATGGGTAAGGAGGTTGATGTTGATGCATGTCTACTTCATCATTCTTGATTCGGTCCCGGAGAAGTTGCTCCAGATCCTCTCGTGTGACAAAATTGGACGGCTGATTTATTTCCAATGGGGTTCTGGCATGAATCTCCTCGTCCGCGGAGATGCCTTCCGCCGAGGTGCTGGCACTGGGGGTGTTGGAGGCGTTTATCATCGGCTCTGGAGGGCGTGACTCCTGCAGAAGCCGCTCTGTCGGAGCTTTGAGAAATACGAGTACTTCTTTTTGTGTCGAGACCATGTCCGTCTGGGCTCTAGCGAGAACCTCCTATCGTTCCATCAAATCAGCGATGGTGATACTTCCTCTGGTTCCTCCGGTTTCTCTTCCCATTGGCGGGGTAATTGGAGTCTTAGTGGCGGTTGGAGGATCCATGCTTGACGAAGCGTTAGGAACGGTAGCGGAAGCTCTGGCCCTGGTGACTGGTGGCGTAACGCCTGAAGGAGCGCCTTCAGTACTGCCAGGATTAGCAAGTTGCGCAAGAACATTAGAGGCGGCAGCGGATCTATCCCTGGTGATCGGTGGTGTTACACCTGAAGGAGTGCTTTCGGTGCTGCTGGGATCAGTAGGTGGCGTAGTATGCCGTTGGAAGTGGCGTTAACACCAGGGAAAAATTCTGCGTTGGTTTTTTCGACAACTGATCCGGATCTGAGTTCCACCATATTGGAATTGGAAGTGAAAGGTGATATCGAAAATTTGGAAATCGATGTTGCAACCGGGATATTGATCTCCCACTGTGGTCAACAATTGTTTGAGGGTGAAAACGGTTTCTACTGATTTTGGTAATTTCGGGTGTGTAGGTGAGAAACGAATTTAAACCCTAAACAATGTACTGCAAGGGAGTATTTTAGATTCGAGAGATCAATCTGTACAAACGCGGCCTAAACCAAGAAATGGCCGTTCCAGACTTGCTTCGGTCACAAAGTTAAGAAGAAAGGTTGGTATTCGGGAGGGAAGCGAAGAGAGTGTTGAGACCAGAATAGTTGATTCTGGAAGAGTAGTTGTTTTACGACTTGTATCATAAAGTGGGAAGCTAACATATGGAAAGCTAGCAAATATTTTCTGAGTGTTGTATGCTCCTGACCCGAACTTTTTGTTCGGTGGAAATATGTAATACCTATTTATACAAGTCGAAGTGAAACGTACCCTGTTCTCGTAAGAAATGGAAAACGGATGAGTAAATGGGAGGAGGTGGTAATCGGTTACGCCTGGAATTGAAGTTCCATAAAAGAAAGTATTTTACCATTACTCCATGTATTTACTAACCGCCTCATCCCTATGACACTGTCTTGTAACCGGCGTAGTGTACGCCACACGCTGTAAACCGCCAAACCAATACCCAATGAGAATCCCCAAGTTTGTGACATGTGTTGATATCTCGAGTGTTTTCGTGAAAAACATGTAGAATGTTGCTGTTGTTTGGTAAGTTGAGCTTGGAGACTTGTCGGCTCGGTGGTGACCTTCGACGGTTGAGATTTTGCATCTTTAGAGGAAGGGTAGCCGTTGATTATTGCAACCCTTCGTTTGGTAGCCAGTGGTATGAAATCATGGCCGGCATGGCTTTAATATGGCATAGTTTAGGCGCAGCCAAAATCTAGGGTTTTTCCATTATTTGGGCGCGACCAAAACTAGAGCCTGACATCGAGCCAAAGGTTGCCATGCGTTAGCTGGTAACCTTGGATGGATAAGATCTGCATCTTAGATGCAAAAGTTGTCGTTGATTGTTGCAGGCCTTCGTTTTGGCAGTCGTAAAGGGAATTCTGGCATGGCATGGTTTAGGCGCGGCAAGGTTGCTGGCACGGCATGCCATTGGCACATGTGGCATGGTCGGCATGCCTTGGCGCGGTTTAGGCGTGGCCAGAACTAAAGTTTTGGCGTTGGGCCAAAGGTTACCTTGTGTTGGTTGGCGACCTTAGAAGGCTAGGATTTTCATCTAAGATGGAAGGGTGGCCGTTGATTGTTGCAACCCTTCGTTTTGGAAGCCGTAAAGGGAAGGCCGACATGGCATGGTTTAGGCGCGGCAAGGTGGATGGCACGGCGTGCCATTGGCACATGTGGCATGGATGGCTTGCCTTGGCGCGGTTTGGGCGTGGCCAAAACTAGGGTTTTGGCGTTGGTCCAAAGGTTACCATGCGTTGGTTGGCGACCTTAGACGACTAGGATTTTCATCTAAGATGGAAGGGTAGTCGTTGATTGTTACAACCCTTCGTTTTGGCAGCGTAAAGGGAAGGACGGCATGGTATGGCGTGGCAAAGTGGCTGGCATGCCATTGGCACATGTGGCATGGCTGGCTTTCCTTGGCGCGGTTTGGGCGTGGCCAAAACTAGGGTTTTCGCGTTGGGACGAAGGTTACCATGCATTGGTTGGCGACCTTGGACGACTAAGATTGGCGTCTCAGATAGAAGGATGGTCGTTGATTGTCGCAAACCTTCGTTTTGGTAGCCGCAAAGGAAGGCCGTCATGGTAAGGTTTAGGCTCGGCAAGGTGGCTGGGATTCCATTGGCACATGTGGCATGGCCGGCATGCCTTGGCGCAGTTTAGGCGTGGCAAAATTAGGGTTTTGGCGTTGGGCCAAAGGTTACCATGCGTTGGTTGGCGACCTTGGACGGCTAAGATTTGCATCTGAGGTGGAAAGGGTGGCCGTTGATTGTTGCAACCCTTTTTTTTTGGCAGACGTAAAGGGAAGGCCGACATGGAATGGCGCGACAAAGTGGCTGGCATGCCATTGGCACATGTGGCATGGCCGGTGATAGGTTTTGTAAAACACATATTTTTATATCTAGTATTTATGCTTTCTTTGTTGTTATCCTTGTGAATTGCATCTCTTATGTTTAATTTTGAGTTATTAGGTACAATGGAGTCCGTGTGAGCAAAAGAAGTAGAAAATGTCTATTTGGAGCGGAAATGGCAAAAATACCAGGTGACAATTAGAGCAGGCTAAGTTGCGCGAGAATGAACTGTCAGTTTCTCATAACTAATAGTTGAGCAAGAAAGCATTTGGGCAGTCGGTTCCGTGAGACTGACAGCACAAATGAAATCTGGGTGCTTCTATCTATTGGGTTGCTGGGTGCCTATAACATTTCTTATCATTACCTGGCCCTAAAAACAAGATAAATATTTCTCTTATCATTATTGTCCTTATGGAATCTAGAAAAGAGAGAAAAATGGATGATGTTCGAATGTGGATTTTCATGGAGAGTTAGAGAGGAATGGTGAACACAGAAATGGGGAGATGAAATTGAGAAGCCCAGAGGATTTGTTTTGTTCTCAGCTGTTGAAGAATTAAAAGGGGATCTGGTGAAGTTTGGGTTTCTGTGTGTTTGAATTGAGAGAAGGAATCAGAGAATTGATAAAGAAACTAGAGGATTTTGGTTGGTTTATGAAACTGAGAAGGTTTGAAGGCGACTTAAGCTGCTGAAGAAGAGATCGATGGGTTCATTGCTGGTAAAGCTGATGCTGCTGGAATTTATGAATCTGTCAAGGATTTGTCACTACTGCTGCTACAGATCAAGAATGAAATGGAGCTCGACAAGTAGGAATTGTTAATGGGTTTGTTGGTTGAATCAACGAAGAGATGAAACCGAAAGTGAGCTGTTATGGTGAAACTAGGGTTCTGAGATACAGAGTCAGAGAATTGTTGGTCTTGAAATTGAAGATGGATCAGTGAAGGTCTCAGAAACTAGGTTTGAATGGAAAGTTGTTGCTGTGTAAATGTTTACAGGGTTTCTGGTAGTTTCTTAATCGAGAAAACAACAAAGAATTTGGGAAATTGCCGTGGATGAAGAAGGAATTGGATATACAATGGGTTTTTGTCGATGGGTTCTTGGTGGATGAATGAGATGTATGTTGTGATTGTTGTTACAGGGTGATTAGGAACGAACTGATGAAGACTAATGGATTTTTGGTGCGGCTGAGCTGAATTGCATGTTTTGTTGTGGAGTTGTGATGATAAATTAGAAGGTCTGGTGGTGTGAGATCAATCTTGAGTTGCATAATAGATGAATGTATAGGATACAGGGCTGGAATGAATGGAATTGTGTTGCTGGTGCAGTGAAATGTTGCCATTAATCACATATGGCTGCAGATAGTGTGCGGGCGATGCATGAGTTTTACAGTGGTTATGATAATGAGTTGGTGTTGTAGCTTGACTTGTAGGTGAACTGGTGGTGCTATGGACAGTAATTGCAGTTGGAAATGGCTATCAAGACTGAGATGAAAGAACTGCAACTTGTTCCTTCTGGTGGTAATGAATTTGAGGTGGTGAAATTACAGATGAAACTGGTAGTGGTTCAAAATAGCTCTGAGTTGTGTTTAGAAGCTTTGGTGGTGAAGATGCAATTCAAGTTGGTTCTTAGTATGAAATGGAGTTCAAGCTCAGTTGGATATTGCTGGTTGGCCTGAGACAGAAGGCAAGAATTAATGCTTGACAAGTTAGATGAATGTGTAGGAAAAATACATTGCAGGGAAGTAATATTGTAATTAATGATATGAGTAGATCTTGGTTGTGGCCATGAGTGTTATGGTGATGCAAATGGTGACAAAATGACTTGAGGTGAAGCTGGGACTGGTGATATGCAGCATACAAAGGAGGATGGTTTGCTGTTGAGATGCAGTATGAGTTCAGGTTGGGAGAGAGTTGAAACAAGGGTCAGAATGATGGAGTGCACGTGAGTCTGGGACTGATGTGTTGCAGTTGTGAGCTTGAGCAGGTGTTTGAAGTCGCATGAAAGATTGTAGTCAATTGCAGTGGGTGGTAGTGTTTAGTTCGAGAGAACAAATGGTATTTGGTGAAGTGCAATGAGTTGCAGTTTAGAGATGTGTTGTTAGTGAGGCAATAATGGTTTGCAGAATGGATGCGATGGTTATATGATGTGTACCCAGGTTTGCAAAAATGGAGTAATGGGTGTGAACTAGCTTCAAGTTTACTGAGTAATGGTGGTGTTGCAGGTGATAATGCAAGTTCAATTGAAGTTAGGATCCAGAAGAGCAATACAAAGGAGATGGTGTGTTGATATTGCAGTGCTGAGTTCTATTGAGTTTAAAACAGAGAACGACGGAGGTTGGTGGTATGAGTACAAGCTGCAGATGTTTATGTTTGTTTGGGATGAATGAGGAGGACTGCAAGAATTGAACTACAGGAGATGGTTGCAGTTGTTGCAGTAACTATGGAAAGAATGGTGTCATGGAGCTACAAGTAATGTGGTTGAGTCCTGTTCAAAAATGGGTTTGACAGATGCTGAGACAATTGAGTTGTTGGTTGTTGAAGATGGCTTGGAATTGAACTGATAAAGCTGCAGAATTAAGTGGGATGGCCTGGGCAAGATGGCTTGAAGTGCAGGAAGCGGCCATTATGGCTGGATGTGTAATGCTACACCACAATGATTGTGCAATAGAGCTTAGGCCAGTGCAATATCCTTGACCAATACCAACTCATCCAACTCAGATGAGTTAGCTGATCTGACTCATACTTGACTTAGTGTGACTCACTGAGCTTGAGCGAGTTGATTGGGTTGACTCATTTGACCGGTGACCAAGTGGACTTTGCCGGTCACCTGAGCTACTTTTCCGGCAACTTCCAGCCAATTTCCGGCGCCGACACCAGTTTTCCGGCAACATATTTTTGGCAGAATTTTTACGTGGGTGTTTCTCTATATCTCTTATATGGGCTCTCTTATATGGGCTTGTTGGACTACTTGGACTTTGGCCTTTGAAGACCTAGTTTTGGAAACAAAAAGAGCTACAAAAAGGAAAGTCTCTTGCTACCTTGGATCACGTATTTTTCTACTTGGAGTTTTGGAGAGCGGCGACTAGGGTTTGCTTTCCTTTATTTTTCATCTTCTTCAATTCATTTTTGATTATGATTATGATGAACTCAAAAGGTATGAGTAGCTAAATACTATTATTGGTTATGGGATAAAGTTGATTTCTCAAGCATGATATTTAAATCAATGGATTGGTTTTGTCTCAACTTTATTGTTTTTGATTGATTGTTAATATTGTTGCACGATTTGGGTGCTAGTTTGGTTGAGTCCGGAATCAATTAGATTGGTCTTCATATCTATTGCTAGATTAGGTTTTATTATACGAAAAAGTGATAAATTCCTGATCACAAGTAGCATAAATGTGAGTAGTGCTTGTAGTGATATATCCTACTAGTCACATATGAATCATAACCTTTGTTAAAACGAATTAGTGCTTTTACACGTTTGTTTGCATTGATTAGTCTTATTTTATAGAACTTATTGCTCTTAGGGAGTTAAACTTAATTTTGCTTTTACACTTTAGGTTGCTTTCTAGGTAGATTTCATAATAGCATCTTTTAATGTTGTTTATGATAAAATCGGGAAATAAACATGATACTCTTGCGAACAAGATATCCAAGGACTTTTAATAAATGAGAGATTAAATTACCAATTCTAGTCATTGATGAAAATACATGTTTGTGAATGATACTATCCCGTGACCAATATCTTCTCCTTATTGATTATTCAAATTATTTTATTGCTTTTAATTACTTTTATTGCTTTGCTAAAACAAAAATCCCCCCTTGGTTACTAAGAAACTGAAATTTTATAACAATAAAAGCCTCTCTGTGGGAACGATCCTTTTTGCTATATTATATATTTTCAGTTATGAGAAAGTAATATTAATTTTGACGCATACGACAGCGATCAGCCGGGATGCCTTGGCGCGGTTTAAGCGTAGCCAAAACTAGGGTTTTGGAGTTGGGCCAAATGTTACCATGCGTTGGTTGGCGACCTTGGACGGCTAAGATTGGCGTCTCAGATAGAAGGATGGCCGTTGATTTTCGCAATCCTTCGTTTTGGCAGCCAGCGGCATGTAGCAGGGTCGGCATGGCGTTGGCATAGGAACGTGGCTGGCATGGTTTGCCATTGGCACGATGGTGCGGTTGGCATGGTTGGCATGCCATGGCGCGGAGATGTGGCTGGCATGGTCGGCATGCCTTGGCGCGGAGACGTCGCTGGCATGGCATGCCATTGGCACAATGGTGCAGCTGGCATGGCCGACATGCCTTGGCGCGGAGACGTGGATGGTATGGTATGCCATTGGCACAATGGTGCGGCTGGCATGGTTGGCATGCCTTGGAGCAGAGACGTGGATGGCATGGTTTGCCATTGGCACGGTGGTGCGACTGGAATGGTTGGCATGCCTTGGCGAGGAGACGTGGCTGGCATGGTTTTCCATTGGCACGGTGGTGCGGATGGCATGGTTGGTATGCCTTGGCGTGGAGACGTGGATGGCATGGTTTTCCATTGGCACGGTGGTGCGGCTGGCATGGTTGGTATGCCTTGGCGCGGTAGTATGAGAATTAGGGTTTGGCATAGATGATGTCAGTCAATGTTAAGGGTTCTGCCGTGGAACATGACCCATGTAAAAAAAAAGGTACCCCTGTAATTCTTACGTAGGCATGCTGATTGATTCAATAAATGTGCTAATGGTCATAGTGACGTCATGTCAGATGTACAGTTTTATGATTTTAACCCTAAGCTAAAAACCACCATCAACATTAAGTCCTCTGCTTATGATCGAAATGACAAGTCGTGAAAAGATGGTCAGGAAGGTCCGACTAACCTTTTTCGAGAGGTAAGGATAGTTCATGATCCTCGTGTTTGGCGGCCTTGCATAGATTCTATTTGTGGTGTAGATCGTGAAGTGGTGAGATGAAGATTGTCGGCTTAGTCTGGACATGCATCACCTTGGATGGGTTAGGGAACATCGAGACGCTGGATTGGCCAGTTGTTGGTGTTGGTGCGGTTTGGAAGGGGGTCGCAGGCATTGCGCTGGCTTGGACTTGGTACGGCGCAAGTGTGGGAATGGGCTTGGTCGATGGCTTGGCGTGGCAAGGCATGGAACGGCACGGTGGCGCAAGGCATGACGCGGTTCGGCGAGGAAAGCATGGCGCGGACGGATTGGCATGGTGGTGGCTTGTCTTCGCGGGCACGGTTGCCTCTTTTCCTTACTTGACTCAAATAGGAAGTCATTTCCTTATTCAAAACTTCGAAAGTGTTATGCCCGTAGAAAGGGGGCATTATTCCTTATCCTCATGCCACCTTGTCGGTTTTGTTTTTCAAATCTCGGTGCTGGCGGCATAGAAGCAACAACGCGGGCAAGCGTGTCTTAAACATGTACTTCCATGTTTTCTCACCAAACCCTAATTTACCTCACGTGGCCAGGTATTTCCTTATATTCGCTAGTAGAAAACGGTTCCACTAGAATCTGATGTCACGCCTCAATCCGCGGCTAGTAAGAGGCTTTCCTTTGCGGGACCTCATTGCTCTGCTGGATATAAGAGATGATCTTGAATCCTTCATTAGGACATGTCGTCCTGAAATCCTGCCTATCCTCTATCCTTTCTCTGGTTTTGTAGTGCATAATGGGATCTTCCAGTGACAGACGTGCCTCCAATTCTTCGGGGAGAAACTTTGGAATCGGCGAAAACCAGTATTCTTTTCATGGGGAGGAATTGAATAGAATTGAATCTCTGTTCCGTGAAGCTAGCGAAATTATTTGGAACATACCTTTGGAGGAAGAACGGGAAGGCGGCGATGCATCCCAGTGCGTTGAGAGGCTTTCATGCAACAGAACCTCTTCACGGCCCACTGTTAGGGCGGGATAATTTGCTTCTCAGTTGAAATGGCGGAAGACCGAGTTTGTGAAACTTTTAGGGGAAAATCAACGTATCTCCCATGTCCAATACGGTGTCATAACCCTTGATTCTGATGAATCAAGAAATTCTCCTCGAAAGGTCGCTGAGAAGACTTCCGAGGAAGATGATGATGCTGCGGTTGATGAAACTGAAAAAACTTTCGGATTATAAGACAAAATTGTTGTCGGTGATATTGCGGAAATCGTGGTGGCATATGTTGGGTTGGTCGTTGAGGCGGATGTCGGTAAAGAGACGGATGTTGTTGCTGCCGAGACGACTTCCGGGTGGGATATTGAGGCTGTTATTGCTGATGTGGCTTCAGGATGGAATTCACGCATTAGCTTTCAATGCCTAGCTTCTCCTTTTTTATTGTTTCTATTCATCGCTTAGTTGTCCTGATGCTTTGCAGACTCATTTTTTACCTTCCTTGTAATCGTGGCGAAGTTAGGGTTTCTCCAATTAGCATCCCGCTTGCGGTTTCTATCTTTGAATAAAACTCCTCATTTTGAAAGGCCCTAGTCTGCCATTAGAATGGGTTGGTGTTTCTGGTTGTGATCTGATGGTTAATGGTTTCTCAATGATTTGGGACTTATTTGGTATATGTTCTCTCTCTTTTTTTTCTCTGAGATTCGGAAAAACTCATTCGAAAAGAAAGGTATGTTTTTAAATAAAAAACGAAACCCTAATGAAGAATGCAGGCGGTGCATTCATCTCGGGGGGATACAAATATCAGGTGGAAGGAGAAATTGCTGAAGAAAATACTAAAGGGAGAGTGCTAGAAGAGAAAGTAGTACAGTGTTTTAGGGATTGAAAGGCTTGAGCCATCGCGAGTGAACTATCACACCTCCCAGCTTGTCTGTGTTGATGAGCTTGCAATAACCCCCCAAAAGGACGTCTTCCACCAGATATGGCTCGTCTTCTTTTTCCTTGGGTAAGTCGGTCCGAACAGCTATCTTCACCATCATCTTCCCGACTTGAAACGAGTTCGCTTTTACCACCATATCTCCGATTTGAAACGATTTCGGGTGTTCTGTAACCGCTTGAATCTTGGTCTCGTCAGTTTCGACTGCAGCTTCCAAATTCTTAGCAAAGCGTTTGAATGGCCCAGCTCCCCACTCACATCTCTTGACAGCGTATGCGCCGGTAGTCGTGATGATTCCCCATGACGGAATAGGAGAAGAAATGACTGGTTGTAGATAAGATCGTTCGGCCAAACTTACTTGTGTTTGGAATCTATGAGTTAGCGCCAACGGGTTTTATCCAGGTGACCGAGTTTCATTGGTAAATCATCGACACGGCAGCAGGTGGGACGGTTTGTTGGAGATTCTTTCGGGCGTTGACATCGGTAGAGGGGATGTTCCCAATTTCGCCTTATTGCTGAGTACCCACAAGTTCCCCAATATGATTTCGTACCCTAGTTCTTTGACTATGTGGAATTTTCTATGCGTTACAGCGTCTCCCATCCTGATCTCGAGGTTGACGTAGCCGTACGCGTTCAAGGCTTCCCCTTCCGGGCTCTCATTCACGGACTGGGAATGGGTAGCTTCTTGTTTCGAAAATCCTGCAGCTTTCAGAGTCTTGAAGGTAACAATGTTGAAGTCAGAGGACGCGTCGATTAGCGTGTTTCCAAATTCAATACCTCTTAAATAGGACGTGGTCAGCAGCCCCCAGTTGTCCTTTTCAGTTCCGCTTCCTGAGAGAGCTTGGGCTCTTGGCGTTTTCCCGACACGACACGATTGAGAGTCGTGAAGATATCTTGGCGCTGCACCTTGGAAAGGTAGAGAATTTCGCATACATGGTGCATCATGGATTGTACAGTCTCGTGCACGGAGTCCCAAGAGGCTCCAATTCCTCACCGGAAGTGGATCTTGATGTACTACCTCGTTCCCCAGCTGAAGTTCCCCTGCTTCTATCTTTTCTTTGAAGATATGCTTTAGTATATTGCAATCACTGGTTGGGTGATGAACAAATCTGTGGTAGTGGAATTATTTGGGGTTTGCCATCTCGGCCTCAGTCGGCGGGCGTCTGGGAGATGGTAGTCTGATAACATCATCTTCAATCCATGATTCTAAGAGATCGATCACCTCCTCAATGAGAAACGGGAAATCCAGAGCATTTCCTTCATCTTCGTGATGACGCATGGGAGCGTTAACGGCGGCCTTCCATGGCGGAGTTGCTCGTCGTGATGGTGCTTCGCGTTTAGGCTGCTGTTCTGCAGATGGGGCCTTCCTTTTTCCTACCTCGTTTACTACGCTCACATAGGAGGGACCGGCGTTGTACTGTTTGTTGATGAGACGTCTATTCCCGCGAGTTTCCCGCACGTCTCCGCCTTTGGTTGTTCTAGCTCTTTCCAATAATGCTGGTGTTGCCGTTGCTGATCGCTTGGAAGCTTCATGGAGTTCAGAGAATGTCTAGAAACGCAGGTTCTCTAGCAAGGCGTGGTAAATGGGATCCATACCGTTGATGCATGAATTAACTAATTGTTGCTCGGTCACGTTTGGGTCATGACATTCTAGTGCTTGAACCCTGAATCTCTTGACAAAATCATTTGGATGATCATTGTCCCATTGGTACATCCTTCCTAGGTCCGAGAAGGTAACTTGTTCAGACACAAAGAATTACTTCTTGTAACCATACCACCCTAGTTGGGGATGTTATTTGGTGCGATGCCGTTGTACCATGTGTATGCTCTTCCGGTGAGCGATTTCGAAAACTCCCTCAGACGAAGAACGTGATTGTATTCATGTTCACCTAGGGACTCCCAGAATCGAGAGACATGCTCACGTGCATTTCCGGTGCCATCGTACATGGTGAATTGAGGAGAGGAGTATCCTCTTGGAATAGGAATTCTTTGTATTTCAGATGGGTAAGGAGGTTGATGCTGATGCATGTCTACTTCATCATTCTTGATTCAGTCCAGGAGAAGTTGCTCCAGATCCTCTCGTGTGACAAAATTGGACGTTTGATTTCTTTTCAATGGGATTCTGGCACGAATCTGCTCATCCACGGAGATGCCTTCTGCCGAGGTGCTGGCACTGGGGTGTTGGAGGCGTTTCTCATCGGCTCTGGAGGGCGTGACTCCTACGGAAGCCGCTCTGTCAGGGATTTGAGAAAGACGAGTACTTATTTTTGTGTCGGGACCATGTCCGTCTGGGATCTAGCGAGAACCTCCCGTCGTTCCATCAAATTAGTGATGGTGATATAGGGTCGGCTTCCTCTGGTTCCTCCGGTTTCTCGTCCCATTGGCGGGGTAATTGGAGTCTTAGTGGTGGTTGGAGGCGTCATGCTTGAAGAAGCGTTAGGAACGGTAGAGGCAGCTCTGTCCCTGGTGATTGGCGGCGTAACGCCTGAAGGAGCACTTTCAGTACTGCCAGGATTAGCAAGTTGCGCTGGAACATTAGAGGCGGCAACGGCTCTATCCCTGGTGATCGGTGGTGTTACACCTGAAAGAGTGCTTTTGGTGCTGCTAGGATCAGTAGGTGGCATAGTGATGCCGTTGGAAGTGGCGTTAACACCAGGGACAGATTCTGCGTTGGTGTTTTCGGCAACTGATCCGGATCTGAGTTCCACCATGTTGGAATTGGAAGTTGAAAAAGCGGGGGTCACAACACCACCCAATATTTCGCTTAACAATCTGTATGGACTAACTAAGAAATACTTTGCTAGAGAATCAACTAGACAGTCAGACTCAATCTTGATAAAGTATCTCAAGGAGTTAATATCTCTCTATTGATTTGATTTCTACTCAAGCTAAAATCAATAGAGAGTCTTTATCAAATACAAGGAATAACTTGGACGGTACCAAAGACCAATGTACAAGGATCTATCAATATCAATCAACAACCAAAGGTTGGATTTCCAATTGATGATCACGAATGCACAACCTGTATTATTTCTATTATATAAAATATAATGCGTAAAACAAATAACACAAACACCAGAAGTTTTGTTAACGAGGAAACCGCAAATGCAGAAAAACCCTGGGACCTAGTCCAGATTGAATACACACTGTATTAAGCCGCTAAAGACACTAGCCTACTGCAAATTAACTTCAGACTGATCTATAGTTGAACCCCTACCAATCTCCCACTGATACAAGGTACAGTTGTACTCCTACGCATCTGATCCCAGCAGGACACTACGTACTTGATTCCCTTAGCTGATCTCACCCACAACTAAGAGTTGCTACAACCCAAAATCACGGACTTGATAATAAACGAATCTGTCTCACACAGAAAAGTCTATCAAAAGGATAAATTTGTCTCCCACAGATAAACCCTAGGTTTTGTTTTCCGTATTTAGATATAATGTAGTTGCAGGAAATCCTACACTACACCCCTCATATGATTTCATTAACGCTCAACTCATTTTTAGGTTAACAATCTTAATTTTATTGATAAATCTTTGAAAAATCTTAAAAAAAAAAAAAAGATAAAGGAATCAAGAATAACCACTGTTCTAGATTTTCTCTCTCCTATTTACTTGTTTCTTACTCAAAAAAGATCTCTCCTCCTTTCCTTTACAATTGAACGACTATTTATAGGGAAGTACCTAGTGGATGACAGCTAATCTGTCCTTTATTTTCGGATATGTCTTGCGACATATCGCAACCTTACAAATGTTAATCTCGCAAACTCTCTTATTTTCGCAGAATCATTACATTTTTCTCATGATTTTAGCTGACGTCGTTTATTATGTCACTTCCAAAATTGTTCTGCGACGCTGTTGTGTTGTGTTGTTGATAATTTTGCTGAGGCATTATTGCTGCGAGATTCTGATCCTACATCTTGCCTCTTCTCATATCTTCTCTGCAAAGTAGAGAATGATGTGAGAAATGCCGCAGCTGTTCATCTCTTCATATTCTGCATTTATCACACGTATTCTTTCTTCCATCTGTTTCTTGACACGTCTTCTGTAACCGCTGCTTTTCAACCGCTCATGTCTTTTCGTCTTAATGGTGTTTATTTCTTCGAGTAAAAAATCTTCTTTATATATTCTTCTTACTCTTCTTTCCACTTTCTTTTTACTTTCTCTTCTCTTTTTATTCTCTCATCTCTGCAACTATATTGTTCTTCTGTAAGTTTCGCTACTGTAATCCTTCCCTCTTCAATCTTCTTACTTTTTATTCATTCTCATACTCTATATTCAAATATGCCTCCAAGTGGCCATAAACATGAGAAAAACTTAAAAGACGTCCAAAAACATATTCCAGAGAAAGGTTTCACACTTTCTACCATTCCTGGTGAAAGTGCCAAATCAATTCTTTCTATCAAACTTTTCTCTGATCAATATTGTGATGATCAATCAATCATAATTTCTCTAGGTCAAATTCTCGCAGGTCTCCCCATTCCTCTTTATGATCCAGATATTCCTTTGTTCTATGAAATTCTCGCTCACTAGGGATTTTCGCGAGCTATCTTCCAATTGAGTGGGGATTGCATCCGTCTGATGTTAGAGTTCGCTAACCGTGGTGTTGGTAAAGGATCTTTGTACTCCAAAGAACTTAGGGATCCTAAATTCGCAGACTTGGAGATAATTGCTGAGAAATACACAGTAGCGAGTTTATTTTGAAAATTATTAATTGATCTCCATGAAGAAAGAGAATACTAGCTGGGGTATTCGTTTGAAAAGGAAATATAACATTGATGAAGCTAAAATACTCATGCAAGACATTGATTGGCATTCTGATAAGAACACAACTCCTCGCCAATCCAAAAATGATAAATGGTGTGTTTTTCCCTTGATGCTAAAAGGACTTTATTTTGATGGGTCAAATTTTCTTCCTTAAAATCTCGCTACCTATCAACCTTGGGTATTCTCTTGGCCCGAGAAGGAGAAAGAGGTATGTTTCTTCCAGTTTCGCTCACTTTATATTTCTTTATTTGTCTTTATTCTTTTGTTCGCTGACCTTTCCGACATTCTACAGATCCAAAAACTGAAAGATAGTTATAACAGGACTGGGAAGACTAGTACCTTGTTAACTCTTCGATCATACACAGATGAGGTAAGAAACATTCTCTTTATGATTTTAAACAGTATACTTTTGCTTCCATTTCTTATTTCTGTCTGTGTGTCAATATTATTGCCGAAATAGAAGAACCTGCCAATGTTGCGAAGACTGGTGATAAAGGCAAAGGTGCTCTTCGCAGGGAAAAACTAACTGCTCCTCTTTTAAAGAAAATAAAAATTCGTTCTTCTTCTCCTTCAAATATTCCTTCTCATGAAAACTCCGAGAATGATGAGGATGATGAGGATATCGATGACCTTGCTGCAAATGAAGATTCTCCATCTGAATCTTCTATGGCTAAGCTCTCTGGCCTCTTTTCTGATTCTTTGCAAGGAATGGGAGATAGTCAATTCTCTAACACCTGTAAAGCTCTCGCTACAATTTGCGATGTTCCTTTGTTGGATGGTGATAATTATCTTCGTGGAGTTTCTAGATTAGTGACTCCCAATTTCCTGCATTCTCTTAATAGTCTGGTATACTTTCATCCTTTTACTTCTTCATTGTTGTAACTCAAAATCTCTTTCTATGTTAATACTTTTTCTATTTTCTCGCAGGCTGGAAAAGCTTCTTTCGCTGTTGCCTCAGATCTAGAGACGAGACGCGAAAATCTTGAAAAGAAGAATCTTCAATTTCGCACAAAGAATGAAGAACTGGAAGTTGAAGTCAAATGTCTTCGCGAGAAAAACAGACAACTAGAAATTGATTCTTCTTCGTATAAGAACAAAATCTCTAGTCTTCAACAAGCTAATAATCAGCTCTATGGTATGTTACTTTTCTCCTTTCCCTTCATTCATTCATCCTGTTGTTTTATCTTATTTAATTGATCCTTTTTGCAGACATTTATGGTCTTTCTGATGAAGCTACCATTCTTCGTTCATTTCCTAATGCCTCGGATAATGATACCCTTCTTGAGCGTCTTAATAAATCTTTAAATAGTTTCTCAAATGATATAATTTCATCTCTTTCTCTGAATGAACTTAGATGCCTCTTAGAAATTGACCATAGATCTAGTTTAGGCTTAGCCAACCGATTTAAGCGTCTCCTTCTTAATTCTAAAGAGAAAATCAATGAGTTGAGAACCAAAATTAGCGGTCTCATAGATGATAAGGATGGCATCTCTGATCAAGGTGCTAAGGCTTTGGCGAAATTCCAAGAGACTCTTCTTGAAGTTCAACTTGAACGAGATGAAGCTAACCGCAAGAACATCGAGCTCTGCGAAAGACAAAACCAAATTCGTTCTCGTCTTCTTATAAGTAATGAGGATGAATTTGCTTGGGCTGCGAAAATCTTAGATGATGCTAGAAAAGATTTAGGTGTAAATGTTAGTCTCCAAGTTGAGCATACAGCCTTGATTAGAGATATGATTTCTGACAGAGAAGGTTATTAACTGTTCTTCTTTACTAATCTTTTGTTTCTTATGAATTTTCATCAAGTTATTAATTGATTGTCTTTTGCTCGCAGATTCTGAAAGTAGATATCGTGAAAAGATTGAGGAACTTGAAGCTGAAAAAGAGGAACTCGCAAAGAATCTTTCTTCTCGCAACGACAAGTATTCTAGATTAAAGAATCAAATCAAGATCACTGTTGCGAACTTTAAGAATGATGCTATGCATTTTCGCAATCTATCCAAATGGTTTGTGATGACCATAGTATCCTCATTCTGATTATCCTTGTCTCTTGGAAGATCCCAAAGAATATTCCCAGTCTGATTATTTCTGATAGCGAAGCTGATGATGAAGAATCTGATGGTGATGAAGGTTCTGATGGAGATGAAAGTTCTGACAGACGAAGAAGGGAACAAGTCTGATGAAGATGATGAAGGATCAACTAAGAAGTAGTCTTTTTTTTTCTTTTATCTTCTGTAATACTTGTACATTTATTCCTTCTTTCTGTATATTTGCGAATTCTTTTGGTTCCCCATATTCCTTAATATGGTTTCTTTCATTTTGACCTGCATTCATTAAAAAATTCTTCCTTGCAATACAGTTAATCAATATAATCATTAATTTTTGAATTTTTGTAAATCTATCATATGGAGACAAATAACATTTTCTAATTTCATTCATTCCCATACTTGCCTCTGTTATTTGTATCCAAATGAGAGATTTTGCAGATTTTTCTTATTTTGTGCCTCAATTTCGCAGTTAATTATGTATAATTTCGCAATCTTATGCGAAGTGAATTTTGATTCTTTTCAAAATCTCATTCCTGTGTGGTCTTATTTTGCCTTCCTAATTAAAGGTCTTATTATGCCACCTCTTGTCATTGCGACAAAACTGCAGGACGTTCTTGCACTTTCATGCAAAAATCCATTGATTTTGCCTTAACTTTTTCTTTTGTATTATGGCCTCTTCAGGAATGTTGCGACAATGTGACAGGACTAAATATTCTTGCGAAAATAAAGCCCCATGAAATTGCCGTCTTGCGACGAAATCGCAGGACGTCTTCGCACTTTTATGCGAAAACCCATTGATCTCGTCTTATCTTTTTCTTTTGTATTATTGTCTCTTCAGGATTGTTGCACAAATATGACAAGCCTTAATACCCTTGCGAGTAAAAAGCCTCATGACATTTGCATCTTAAGACACTTATCAGCTCCCTAATGGAGGGTGCCGCCCTTATCTTCCCCCTGGTTCCCCCTTCAAGGAGGCGTACTTCTACCATACAAGGTTAGCTCCTCCCATCCAGTCTTAACAACAACCAGTTTTTTTCGCATCCTCTTATCCCTTTTACCTATAGGGATTATGGTTACGACACTGCACCCTAAGTGGGGTTTTCTTCAGGCAGAGTGCAATATAATCCAAGACTTGTCAATAATGGCAAGGTGCGCTTCAAACGCCCCTGGCACTCTTGACTCAACCGTGTACCTCGGCGCCTTGATCAGATTCTGCACTCCTTGGGAGAGTCCTTATTACCTTAGTCGCCCAACCTAAATCTTGTGCTTAAGCTGAGAATCCAAGGTGCCTCTCCCGGATAGGCTTTATTGACCCCAAATCTCCATGACTCAGGTTCCGGTGGCGGTGTAGCCTTTCCCTGATCCATGCAACAGGTACCCCCTTATATGACGTACTTTAGGTCTTAGATTTGCCTATTGCGAAATTGTATTCGCGAACTAGGGTGTACGCCATAAAGGTTCGCCCCTTTCTCTTTTGTCATTGTTCTCTGATTGTCTTCTGTAAAATTCATTATCTCTGCGAGATTCTCGCACATCATCATATCGTATTTGCATTTCGCAATCTCAATTTTGTCATTCAATAAAATGTATTTTTGAGAATTTTACTTATTGCGAGAATGTCGCAAAAAATTAATCATTCATACATCTCTTGTTTTTATTACCTTTGCCATCCTCTGCTTTTTTATTATTTTCTGTTACTGCTTCCTTGGTAGTGGTATGTTCATCATTTTTATTCTGAGCTAACATTAGTTTCGCAACATCTCTTATTCTTTTCTTTCGATCGCATCAACCATCAACCTCTCACTTCTTTGTGTCTCTTTGATTTTGTGTCGCCAATTTTCCTTCTTGTTTGCTTTTCCTTCGCAAGATTCTATCTCATTTTCGTAACACCTCTTTCCTTCAACCCAATCTCCCTTTATGATTCCTACACCGCTGGGGTGAGGGAATTTGATGCACTGGTGGAAAGTTGAAGCTACACCTAGAATCCCATGTAGCCAAGGTCGACCAATTAATGCATTGTAGGGTGATTCTACATGAACGACACATAATAGGATTTCAGAAGATATTCCCTTCAATGGAATTTGCATAGTAACTTACCCTTTAGGCTTGTTAGCAGTACCATTAAAACCATATATCTTATATGTTGATGGTATAAGATCATCATCTCTTCCTCCCATAGTTTTATAAGTATGATAAAATTAGATGTTCACAAAGCTTCCAGTATCGATTAGAATCCTATTAATTTCACATGAATCTTCAGCTTCATCATCCTCCTCTTCTTTCTGCTTTGGATTAATTTCTAATTTTACTACCAATGGATTATCATGTACCTCTTCACCTTCGGGGATTTCTTCTGCGGTAAAAGAAATGATCTGTTTCTGCCATTCTTTTAGTGGCGAGATTTTCGCAATATTCATAATTTCTCTTCCATCATTATCTCTTGCGAACACTCTACTTAAAACATTGTCATGAAAATCTTCAATTGCCTTTTATGAATGTATGATAGAGTGACAGAATAGATTCTTTGCTTTTGCACCAACTTCTATGAAGAATGTTTCCTTCTTTTTCATCGTGTTTACTTTGTGATGCTCTGGTGGTGGTGGAAATGGTTGAGATTGTGGGTGCCCTACCAAAAAGTGGTTTAGTTTTCCTTGATCTATCATTCTCAGAATAATTCTTTTTATATTTCTGCAATCATTTGTTGTATGTCCATGAAAATGATGATAAGAACAAAACTCATGACTTATGTGGTTTGGAGGTGGTTCCGTTCCAATGTTCCATGGTGTTGGTATATTCTCCATCAAAATTATGGCTTCCCATATTTTATCCACACTTGAATTTAGAGGTGGCATCTTGATTTCTTCCCATACTACCTTGTGACCTCCTTGTCCTCTATTATAGTTTTGTCTTTGACCTCCATAAGTTTCTTGTGGTTGATCGAGTCTTTGAATCTTGTTATTTCCACCACGATTGTAGAAATTTCTTTCTCCTTCATACTCCTCTTGATCTCGGCTTCCCATAGCCACCAGTTTCTGTTGATTGTTACCTGTCACCTTCTCTTGTTGTACTTGCGAAATATTCGCTACTGTGTTTATTAGCTTGGGTAACAAGCTTGCATTCGTTGTTTGTGAACTGGTGTTCACAACTGGGTATGGTTCCATTTCATTTTGCCTTTCCTCTAGAGCAATATATTCTTTTTGGAGTTCTCGCAATTCAGTCATTCTGATCATATTCTTGATTCTTAAAATTTGGACATACAATAGGTTGGTTGTAAACATAGCATTGATAAATGATAATATAAGATATCTCTCATCTAAACGGCCAGCCATTTCGCTACACATAGTCCTCCATCTTTTAGTTAGGTGCTTCAAACTTTCTCCAATCCTTTGTTTTAGTCCAAACACGTCTTCAATACGAGGTCGCGAAGAATTATTGCTTATATATGTCCCTAGGAATGTAGTCTGCAAATGATTGAAGGATGTTATTGTATTCTTTGGTAGACCTTCGAACCATTTTAACGCCTCCCCTGTTAAGATGGATGCGAAATACTTGCATAATACAGCATCATGATTTTCCCATTGCAACATGCACCTCACGTAGGATTTAATGTGTTGAATTGCACAAGTTATTCCATCAAAAATGCTGGTTAAAGCGGGCAAATTGCATTTCGGTGGTATTCCTCCTAATTGTACTTCCCTTGTAAATGGAGTTTTCACAGCTTCTTTTATAGCTTCATCCAATTGTCTTCTGCCTACTTCTCCTGTATTATTTAGCATTCCTCTAATTTCTTCTAACTCTTTCAAGATTTATTTATTTACACCTGAATTTTGATCCATTGGTCTTTTTAATTTCGCCTCTCTTCTTTTGCGTTCATGTCTTTCTTCTCTCGCAAAATTTTGCATTTCTTCTTCATTATCCTCATCTCGTCTTCTTCTGCGAGTCTCCTCTTCATCTCTATCTTGAATTCGCATATGATTATGTCTCTCATTTTCCCCTTCATGATTTTGTTCATTTCTTATTAATTCCATTCGCTGTCTTTCAGCTATCCTCTTATTCTATCATACTCTTCATTGATATTACCATTATTCCGGTTTTGTGTACGCCTTCTTTCTCGATTGTCGTGATTGTTCTGGCGAATTGTCTCCTGAAGCTCTTTTTCTTCCATTTCCGCTCTCAATCTTTCACGTTCGCAAATTAAACGTGCTTGTTCAGCATAATGTCTTTCAATTTTTTCTTCAATCGTTTGTTGATTTCTTTGAGTTTCTCTCTCATGTAAAATTCTCCTTTCTTCCTCTCGATTCCTTTGCCATCTTGATCATTTCGTCCCTGATGTTGTCCATTCTCTTGATTTCTACCATTTTTCCTATCATCAAAAGTTTCATTTTGTGGAACATAACGATCATCAGCTCTTTCTCTATTTTCGCGATATTCTTCATTAGGATTTGATATTTCTTCTTGAATATTGTTTCCAGCATTAATTGTGGGTGAGTTTCGCCTCATCTCTCTTCTAGTCGATCTTGAATATGATTTTGTAATACTTCTTGATCTTCTACTCTGTAGTCTCATATTTTCCATCCTTAATTCGTGATTTTGCCTTGTTAGATTTGCACGTTCTTCCGCCTCAGCTCTTCTTTCTTCATGTATTCTTCGTCTCAACGTTTCTAATGCTCCAATTTCCTCATCTCCATGAATTATTCCTTCATCTGCTTCTTGATTTCTCTCTACCTGTCTATGGTTTCTGGTTTGCTGCTCTTCTTCTACTTCTTCTGTGGAATTTGATTTCCAAGTGTGTATACTCATCCTATCGTAATCTATATTCCTTCCTTGTACTAGTGTTTGTTGAACTAGTGGTTGAATTTGATTTTCTCCATTATTTCTCATTCTAGTAGATTCTCCCATTTCACTTCTTTCTCTTCCAGCAATTCTCTTGCTTCTTCTAACAGTAGTTGGTTGTTCTGATGTATTTCTTCTCCTAGCCATTTCTTCAATTTTAACTAATTGCAAGAAATTATGTAAAATTCTTAATCAATCACTCCAAATCTTTACAAATCTCAATATTAATCTTCAATTTTTTCTAGAATAATCTTCAATGTTCCCTGTTTCTAGCGCCATTATGTAGTTGCAGGAAATCCTACGCTACACCCCTCATATGATTTCATTAACGCTCAACTCATTTTTAGGTTTACAATCTTAATTTTATTGATGAATCATTGAACAATCTTACAAGAAAATATAACGGAATCAAGAATAACCATTGTTCTAGATTTTCTCTCTCCTATTTACTTGTTTCTTACTCAAAAAATATCTCTCCTCCTTTCCTTTACAATTGAACGACTATTTATAGGGAAGTACCTATTGGATGACAGCTAATCTGTCCTTTATTTTCGGATATGTCTTGCGACATTCTCGCAACCTTACAAATGTTAATCTCTCAAACTCTCTTATTTTCGCACAATCATTACATTTTTCTCATGATTTTAGTTGACGTCGTTTATTATGTCACTTCCAAAATTGTTTTGCGACGCTGTTGTGTTGCGTTGTGTTGTTGATAATTTCGCTGAGGCATTATTGCTGCGAGATTCTGATCCTACATATAAAATCAAGGTAACAAGAACCAATTGATAATCTGGAATTATATTCCCGAAAAACAGCCTAGATTAATCAATCACCTCTCTACAATCCTTCCTGAATACACAAGCGGATTGTCGAGGAATCACAAAGAGTGAGACGAAGATGTTTGTGACTTCTTTATCTTTGCTATCGGAGAACTCTCACGATCTCAAGCCAATAAATCGATTGTACTCATACGATAGAACATGCAAGATCAGATCACACAACTACGATAAAAGTAGTATCGGTCTGGCTTCACAATCCCAATGAAGTCTTTAAGTCGTTAACCCGATTTTAGAGAAGAAAATCAAGGGTTAACGGAGATCGACTCTAGCGAGCGCACTAGTATCACACAGACGTGTGGGGATTAAGTTTTTCTCTATCTAGATGCCTCCTATATATAGCCTTTCAAATCAGGGTTTTGCCTTAGGTACAAAGCAAACTCTATCCACCATTAGATGAAAACCTGATTTAGATTCAAGCCAATATCTCTCAACCGTTAGATCGAAAGACATAGCTTGTCCCACACACTTGGGTACACGTTTGAGAAAACCATGCCCAAACGAGTACACGTATGTTGGTTCAACATGATAACCCAAAAGGTCAACCATATGAGCATCTCATATTAATCATGTTCTTCTTTACCATAACTAGTTCAATTGACTCAAATGAACTAGTTAAGAGTTGTTCAATTGCTATGAGATCTTATGTAACTATACAAGACACAATTGAAACAAAGATGATTCGATTCGATTAGAATCGGCTCATGAACATTATCACCACGGTTTGCATAAATCATTCCTTAATAATTAATGTTTCATGTTCAGAGCACATCTTTAGATCATAACCTCTTAATCTCACAAACAAGTTCGCGGACTTAAGTTAATCGGTTGAGTTTTCCAAACTCAGCAGAAATTCTCGGTTCGACAACTTCCGCCAGTTCGCGGACTTAGCACACAAACGAGTTTTGGAAATCCCAGCAGAAATTCTCGGTCGAGAACTTCCGTCAGTTCGCGGACCTAGTCTGCGGACAAGGTTCGCGGACTTGGCAAGCCAATTCCACAATCCTGTCGATTCTCTTGATCAATAAAGTTCGAAAACTTCATTTCAAGGAATACATGGTTATATAATCTAAAATCTCATTTCAATCATTGAAACATTCTCAGAGGGCGATATTCAGTCATGAAGAACAACTGACCTTTCTCGTCAGAGCAATTTCCAAAGTGATTGAAACTTTCATGACTTCCGTCACTAGGTGAAGATAAACCTGATCAAAGCCAAACGTTTTACCAACACATGATTTCGTGTAGAAGATAAGCAATGAATACTCAACTCGAAATATCAAGTGTATATGATCTAGTCTATATAGCATACGACTTTTGTCTCATAAGAAGTACGAGAAGAATAGATAGACTTTCGAGTGCTAGATAAGTTCAAGTCTTCACATACCTTTTTGTTGATGAAGTTCCACGGTTCCTTGGTGTAGATCTTCGTCGTTGTCGTTGAATCACCATGAAGTCCTTGAGCTCAACTACACTTTTCCTATCCTAGTCTGAGACTTAGATAATAGGATAGAAATCAAGACTTTATAGTTTTGATCACTAACATTGACAAACATGCTTGATATAGCAACGCATGCGAGGTTGACTGAGCTATGCTCTAACAATCTCCCCCTTTGTCAATTTTAGTAACAAAACTATTAATACATATGGAATACAAAAAAGATAAACTTTAGTGGCTCCTATTCCATAGTCTAATCTTCAACGTTCCTTGAAATCTTCGTCCTTCCAAGTACTCCAATGATCCCAAAGGTTGTAAGTTTAGTATCACCGTTGTTGAAGATCTGTATCTATAACAATGACAGAAATCGAGATTTTCGATCATCATTATACAGTGTCATAGTATTATTATGAACATCAAAGTCCAATTGCATCACGACTTTAACAATAATACTATGGTGATATGTATCACTCCCCCTTAGTCAATACTCCATCTCGATCATGGAAACCACTCCCCCTTACACAATGATCCGAAAACCATATGTATTTGTAGTGTGACCTACAATATTTCTCCCCCTTTTTGTCAATAAAATTGGCAAAGGTACAAGGATGGGTTCATAATGAAATTTCCACAAGAGACATTTCATGACCAAAAGAAAGACAACATATCATCTTAATTTAGATGCAATCTTATAGGCGAAGCTAACATCATTCATCAAGGAGTTTTAAGACGCAAGATAACCCCTTTAAAATTCCACAGCCGCACTCCCCGCAAGATATTACCACTAAGCACAAGTTCAAAAGAACTCTCCCCCATTTGATGTCATTCCCAAAGGAACAACAAGAGAGACCTTAATTTCGAAAGAAAAGAAGGATTTTATTTGGACATCAAAAACCATGTGAATGATTTTTTATATCCAAAACTCAACCAAAATACTCACAAGTAAACCCATGAATATTCTAATTGGAAATACGCAATTAAATCAAAACCACAAAAGTGACCAATTTAATTGAAAGTGCTCAACATAAATAAACTCAAGGAGCAACAGGCTACGACTATGTTAATCATATGGAGGTGACTAACTTAACCGTTCAAGTACTCAACATAAGGAAAACCTTACGGAATACGTGACTACATTAACCAATAGAACATGATAGTGTAGCCGTTCATATACTCGACACAAGAGCTTCTGGAATAAATGAAAACACAACTAGATTAATTACAAGAGAACCTATAATTAATCTAATCGAAAAGCAAACAACCAAACTAATCACCGAAGTAATCAATTTAATTATTTTGGGCTCAACATAAAAGAGATTACGGAACCCCGATTAAGATTATCATAGAACATGACCATCTTAACCGTACATGTACTCAACATAAGAAAGAAAACTTATGGAGTACAAACTAAATAACCAAGGGTGATTAATTTAGTTCATAATGCTCAACATATAGCATCTTACGGAACAACCAACGAAGCCAAGGTTAATCGACTTAGTTGTAAGGTGCTCAACATAAGACACACAATGGATCCTTCACGGTAAAACATAGCAAGATAGATCAATGAAGATCAATATCGTGGTTAACATACAAGGATCTATTATATCTTTGCATCATTATATGCATAACAACATAATAGACTTTATCCTTGTCACACAAAAGATTTAATTCTATTTTTCATAAAATACATGATTGCATAGGCATAACTTTTGTATTTGTTAAAAGTCCATTCGTCCTTTCATCAATAAGAATACCGATTCATGAACGACTTTACGTTTGACTGAAACATGGGACCTTCAAGTTCACGGACGCAGACAATGCATATCCCATAAAAATATTGCAATATATCAAACCATTAAAATACTGCAATAACATCATCCTCCAAATATTTTTAGAACTTAATACCAATAATCCTAAAAAATAAACATAAAAAGATGAAAACAAAATAGCTATGTGTAGTCACAATCATCGTTATACAAAGCACTAGTTATTCTTCCAACTAATCCAAAAAGAAGACATCCTAGGATACAATGCCTTTGAGAAATTCAGCATCATTCCTGAACTCCTTGTTGTCAACAACCATTGGAACATACGGTTCACGAATATAGGAGTTTATATCAACGAACTGTCTTGGCTGACTATGTCGAACAGGGCTCTCTGAATTTCTAAGGACTTTGACACAAAAGCCTTTATTTCACGAATCTCCTTTCTTACTTCCTTCAACTCATCAAGAGTATCGGAAAACTTCTGATAGTTAGAAGACACTGCTTTTGGCTTTCTTGTATTCCTCCTTTTTCTTTTTCGGGACGGAGTTATAGGAGATTTTTCTTTTTCCTTGATTGATGGCTTAACAATCATGTTGACACCTTTCATCTCCATAGACATGATACTTTGAGAACAGTTATAAACAACTGATTTTTGGATGGAATTCACAATCTCATTAGGTCTAGAGACAAAAATCATATCAGGAAGGAAAAAGGAATGTAGGGTTCGAAACCTATAAACAGTTTCGTAGTCGTTCAACTCTAAACCCTATAAAGAGTAGAATTGTCGATAATAACCCTTTCTTTTGTTTGATAGACAGATAACAACAATAAAAAAAAACTTTTCTACAAGCCTGTAAGATTGCAATCATGTCTCTTTTGATCAGGCACATGAGACACGATATGCCAAACAACACAATTAATT
Organism: Papaver somniferum; assembly: GCF_003573695.1. NCBI lineage: Eukaryota > Viridiplantae > Streptophyta > Magnoliopsida > Ranunculales > Papaveraceae > Papaver > Papaver somniferum. The sequence goes on from NC_039358.1 coordinate 221,901,376, forward strand.
TGTACTGTGGTGAACAACAATTTGTCCACCATTATCCTCAAGAGAGGAATCTTCAAGCTTTTGTCTAACAAAACGGTTTGACCATACTTTCTTTTCAAATGGTCTTATTCTATCCCTGGAAACAAACTTCTTTGATGAAGATAAGATCCTACATACCTTGGCGGTCTTCTGAGCAAGTTCTAACTTTCTTGCTAATCGATCTGCTCTTCGTTGAAGTTTGTTTGCGTGCCTCATTTGATGCTTGTACTTGTAACATATTGATAATTCGTGACCCTTCATCGAACAAAACGAGCACGTCAGTCTTGGATAATATTCAGGCATCTGTGGTGCGAAAACAACTAAACACATAGTAGATCCTGAAACATCACGATCAGAGTTTCCATCGGATAAATCAATCGAATCTTCCAGCTTGATTAGGTTTCTTTCTTATCCGAACCCATTGAGGTTGATATATGTATTGCTACAAGTATCAAAATCGATGTTTTCACCAAGAAGCCCCACACTTGGTTTCCTATCTTCATCGGAATCATAGGTTTCAGACATTTCATCAAGTGTTACAGCTAGACCTTTGTTCTTAGTGTATTTTCTACGATCTGGGCATTTGTTAGCAAAATGGCCAAAACCCTTACGCTTAAAGCACTGAGGCATGTTCTCGTCATCAGCCTCGTCAGCAACCCTGTTTTTAGGAGGTACGCGACCGTAAGGTTTGTCTGATGACCTAGGTTTGTCTCTTGAAAACCATTTACTTATCTTCAACAAAAGATCCCTAAACTGTCTTGTGATCAAGGAAACCGATTTATCAAGGTCTTCATCTGAAAAATCATTCTCAGACTGATCATCCTCAGAGACATGAACACTTTTACTTTTGGCCAGTAATTTAGTGTTCTTCTGTGCTTTAAAGGCAACATCCTTTCCAACTTTGGATGTATGCTCATGGTAAAAGATCTAAAGCTTCCCAACCAATGTGTTTCTGGAAAGATTATCAAGGTTATTCCCCTCAACGATGGCATGCTTCTTAGACTCGTATCTAGATGGCAGCGATCTGAGAATTTTCGTCACAATGTCCTTTTCAGGAATAGTCTTACCCAATGAAAAAGATGCATTAACAATTTCAGACACTTTGTGATTAAACTCATCAAATGTTTCTTCATTTGCCATACAAAGGTTCTCCCAATCGGAATTAAGGTTTTGAATCCTAGCTTCCTTTTCACTGGAGTTTCCTACAAATACGGTTTCTAATATATCCCAAACATATTTAGACCTAGTGCAATTAGACACATGGTGTTGAAGACTTGGGGCAATGGCATGTATGATAGCATTCAACCCTTCAGAATTCTGCTTTGCAGCGAGAATATCGACAGCGTTGTATTCACCAATATTCTTGGGAACAATTTTGTTTCCGGCTGCAACAATGGGTGCATCATAGCCATGACTACATATACCCATGATTGAAAATCACGCGATTGAATAAAAGCTCGCATAGCAATTTTCCACCATAAGTAATTTGAGTCATCGAAGACTGGTGGTCCGTTAATAGAGATAGCACCTCTATCCATAGAGTCAGATCGCCACAAACACAAACTTGTTAGGTCTTAAACGTGTTTGCCTGCTCTGATACCAATTGAAAAAGCGGGGGTCTAACAACACCACCCAATATTTCGCTTAGAAATCTGTATGGACTAACTCCGAAATACTTTGCTAGAGAATCAACTAGACAGTCAGACTCAATCTAGATAAAATTATCTCAAGGAGTTAATATCTCTCTCTTGATTTGATTTTTACTCAAGCTAAAATCAATAGCGAGTCTTTATCAAATACAAGGAATAACTTGGACGGTACCAAAGACCAATGTCCAAGGATCAATCAATATCAATCAACCAAAGGTTGGATTTCCAATTGATGTTCACGAACGCACAACCTATATTACTTCTATTATATAAAATATAATGCGGAAAAGAAATAACACAGACACCAGAAGTTTTGTTAACGAGGAAACCGCAAATGCAGAAAACCCCGGGACCTAGTCCAGATTGAATACACACTGTATTAAGCCGCTACATACACTAGCCTACTGCAAACTAACTTCGGACTGGTCTATAGTTGAACCCCTACCAATCTCCCACTGATACAAGGTACTGTTGTACTCCTACGCCTCTGATACCAGCAGGATACTGCGTACTTGATTCCCTTTAGCTGATCTCACCCACAACTAAGAGTTGCTGCAACCCAAAATCATAGACTTGATAATAAACGAATCTGTCTCACACAGAAAAGTCTATCCCAGCAGGATAAATATGTCTCCCACAGATAAACCCTAGGTTTTGTTCCGTCTTTGGATATAAAATCATGGTAACAGGAACCAATTGATAATCCGGACTTATATTCCCGAAGAACATCCTAGATTAATCAATCACCTCTCTACAATCCTTCCTGACTACAAAAGCGGATTGTCGAGGAATCACAAACAGTGAGACGAAGATGTTTGTGACTTCTTTATCTTGCCTATCGGGGAACTCTCACGATCTCAAGCCAATCAATTGATTATACTCGTACGATAGAAGATGCGAGATCAGATCACACAACTACGATAAAAGTAGTATCGGTCTGGCTTCACAATCCCAATAAAGTCTTTAAGTCGTTAACCTGATTTTAGAGAAAAAAATCAAGGGTTAATTGAGATCGATTCTAGCGAGCGCTCTAGTATCACACAGACGTGTGGGGATTAATATTAAGTTTTGCTCTAGCTAGATGTCTCCTATATATAGCCTTTCAAATCAGGGTTTTTCCTAAGGTACAAAGCAAACTCTATCCACCGTTAGATGAAAACCTGATTTAGATTCAACCCAATATCTCTCAACCGTTAGATCAAAAGACATAGCTTGTCACACACACTTGGTACATGTTTACTAGGTTTGAGAAAACCATGCCCAAAGGAGTACACGTATGTTGGTTCAACATGATAACCCAAAAGGTCAACCATATGAGCATCATATTAATCATGTTCTTATTCACCATAACTAGTTCAATTGACTCAAATGAACTAGTTAAGAGTTGTTCAATTGCTATGAGATCTTATGTAACTACACAAAACACAATTGAAACAAAGATGATTCGATTCGATTAGAATCGGCTCATGAACATTATAGCCACGCTTTGCATAAATGATTCCTTAATAATTAATGTTTCATGTTCAGAGCACATCTTTAGATCATAACCTCTTAATCTCACAAACAAGTTCGCGGACTTAAGTTAATCGGTTGAGTTTTCCAAACTCAGCAGAAATTCTCGGGTTGAGAACTTTCGCCAGTTCGCGGACTGAGTTCGCGGACTTAGCACACAAACGAGTTTTGGAAATCCCAGCAGAAATTCTCGGTCGAGAACTTCCGTCAGTTCGCGGACTGAGTCTGCGGACTGGGTTCGCGGACTTGGCAAGATAATTCCACAATCCTACCGATTTCTCTTGATCAACAAAGTTCGAAAACTTCGGTTCAAGGAATACATGGTCATATAATCTAAACTCTCATTTTCAATCATTGAAACATTCTCAGAAGGCGATATTCAGTCGTGAAGAACAACAGACCTTTCTCGTCAGAGCAATTTCCAAAGTGATTGAAACTTTCATGACTTCCGTCACTAGGTTAAGATACACCTGATCAAAGCGAAACGCTTTACCAACACATGATTTCGAGTAAAAGATAAGCAATGAATATTCAGCTCGAAATATCAAGTGTATATGATGTAGTCTATATAGCATACGACTTTTGTCTCATAAAAAGTAGGAGAAGAATAGATAGACTTTCGAGTGCTAGATAAGTTCAAGTTTTCACATACCTTTTTGTTGGTGAAGTTCCACAGTTCCTTGGTGTAGCTCTTCATCGTTGTCGTTGAATTACCATGAAGTCCTTGAGCTCAACTACATTTTTCCTATCCTAGTATGAGACTTAGATAATAGGCTAGAAATCAAGACTTTATAGTTTTGGTCACTAACATTGACAAATATGCTTGATATAGCAACGCATGCGAGGTTGACCGAGCTATGCTCTAACAGAAGTGAAAGGTGATATCGGAAAGAAAGCGTTTTACGACTAGTTGTATGCCAGAATAGTGAAAGGTTGACCGAGCTATGCTCTAACATTGACAAATATACCAGAATAGTTTTTTTACGACTTGTATCAGAAAGTGGGAAGCTAACAGATGGAAAGCTAGCAAATATTTTCTGAGTGTTGTATGCTCCTGACCCGAACTTTTTGTTCGGTGGAAATATGTAATACCTATTTATACAAGTCGAAGTGAAACGTACCCTGTTCTCGTATGAAATGGAAAACGGATGAGTAAATGGGAGGAGGTGGTAATCGGTTACGCCTGGAATTGAAGTTCCATAAAAGAAAGTATTTTACCATTACTCCATGTATTTACTAACCGCCTCATCCCTATGACACTGTCTTGTAACCGGCGTAGTGTACGCCACACGCTGTAAACCGCCAAACCAATACCCAATGAGAATCCCCAAGTTTGTGACATGTGTTGATATCTCGAGTGTTTTCGTGAAAAACATGTAGAATGTTGCTGTTGTTTGGCAAGTTGAGCTTGAGAGACTTGCCGTCTCGGTGGTGACCTTCGACGGTCGAGATTTTGCATCTTTAGAGGAAGGGTATCCGTTGATTATTGCAACCCCTCGTTTGGTATCCAGTGGTATGAAAGCATGCCCGGCATGACTTTAATATGGCATAGTTTAGGCGCAGCCAAAAGCTAGGGTTTTGGCATTGTTTGGGCGCGACCAAAACTAGAGCCTGGCGTCGGGCCAAAGGTTTCCATGCGTTTGCTAGTAACCTTGGACGGCTAAGATCTGCATCTTAGATGGAAAAGTTATCGTTGATTGTTGTAGGCCTTCGTTTTGGAAGTCGTAAAGGTAAGGCCGGCATGGCATGGTTTAGGCGCGGCAAGGTGGCTGGCACGGCATGCCATTGGCACATGTGGCATGGACGGCATGCCTTGGCGCGGTTTAGGCATGGCCAAAACTAGGATTTTGGCGTTGGGCCAAAGGTTACCATGCGTTGGTTGGCGACCTTGGACGGCTAGGATTTTCATATAAGATGGAAGGGTGGTCGTTGATTGTTGCAACCCTTCGTTTAGGCAGCCGTAAAGGGAAGGCCGATATGGCATGGTTTAGGTGCGGCAAGGTGGCTGGCACGACATGCCATTGGAACATGTGGCATGGTCGGCATGCCTTGGCGCGGTTTAGGCGTGGCCAAAACTAGGGTTTTGGCGTTGGGGCAAAGGTTACCATGCATTGGTTGGCGACCTTAGACGGATAGGATTTTCATCTAAGATGGAAGGGTGGTCGTTGATTGTTGCAACCCTTCGTTTTTGCAGCCGTAAATGAAAGGTCGGCATGGTATGACGTGGCAAGGTGGCTGGCATGCCATTGGCACATGTGGCATGGCCAGCTTGCCTTGGCGTGCCCAAAACTAGGGGCCGAAGGTTACCATACATTGGTTGGCGACCTTGGACGGCTAAGATTGTCGCAATCCTTGGTTTTGGTAGCCGCAAAGGGAAGGCCGGCATGGTAGGGTTTAGGCGCGGCAAGGTGGATTGCATGCCATTGGCACATGTGGCATGGCCGGCATGCCTTGGCGCGGTTTAGGCGTGGCCAAAATTAGGGTTTTGGCGTTGGGCCAAAGGTTACCATGCGTTGGTTGGCGACCTTGGACGGCTAAGATTTGCATCTGAGATGGAAAGGGTGGCCGTTGATTGTTGCAACCCTTTGTTTTGGCAGCCGTAAAGGGAAGGCCGGCATGAAATGGCACGGCAAGGTGGATGGCATGCCATTGGCACATGTAGCATGGCCGGCATGCCTTGGCGCGGTTTAGGCGTGGCCAAAACTAGGGTTTTGGCGTTGGGCCAAAGGTTACCATGCGTTGGTTGGCGACCTTGGACGACTAAGATTAGCGTCTCAGATAAAAGTGTAGGATCAGAATTTCGCGAAAATGATACGCTCGCGAAATTCTTAACAACGCATTACAAAAATGTCGCAGAGCACTTTGAGAAACGACACAATAGGTGATATTAGCTTAAACATAAGAAAAATGTAATAACTTTGCAAAGATTGGAAGATCTGCGAAATTAACATTTGTAAGCTTGCGATATCATCGCAAGCCAGATCCGAAATTAGGGAAAATCTTAGTTGTATATGATTTGTCATCCACTAGGTAGCATCCTATATAAAGAGAAAGGTAGGAGAGAGAAAAGTAACTTGTATTATTATTATCTTCTTATTCTTCCCCAAAAACCAGAGAGAGAGAGAGATAGCTCGAAATACTCATTAATGGAGTCTCAATTGTAATGTAGTTGCAGTAAATCCTACACTACACCCCTCATATGATTTCATTATTACTCAACTCATTTTTAGATTTACACTCTTAATTTTATTGATGAATATTTGAATATTCTTACAAGAAAAGATAAAGGAATCAAGAATGACCTCTGCTCTAGAATTTCTCTCTCCTATTTACTTGTTTCTTACTCAAAAAAGATCTCTCCTCTTCTCAGTTGAACGACTATTTATAGGGAAATACATAGTGGATGACAGCTAATCTGTCCTTTATTTTCGGATATGGCTTGCGATATTCTCGCAACCTTACAAATGTTAATCTCGCAAATTCTCTAATTCTCGCAGGATCATCACATCTTTCTCATGATTTTAGCTGATGTCGTTTATTATATCATTTCTGAAATTGTTCTGCGACGCTGTTGTGTTGTGTTGTTGATAATTTCGCTAAAATATTATTGCTGCGAGATTTTGATCCTACATCTTGCCTCTTCTCATATCTTCTCTGCAAAGTAGAGAATGATGTGAGAAATTCCGCAGCTGTTCCTCTCTTCATATTCTGCATTTATCACACGTATTCGTTTCTTGACACGTCTTCTGTAACCGCTGCTTTTCAACCGCTCATGTCTTTTCGTCTTAATGGTGTTTATTTCTTCGAGTAAAAAAAATCTTCCTTATATATTCTTCTTACTCTTCTTTTCACTTTCTTTTTACTTTCTCTTCTCTTTTAATTCTCTCATCTCTGCAACTCTATTGTTCTTCTGTAAATTCAGCTACTGTAATTCTTCCTTCTTCAATCTTCTTACTTTTCATTCATTCCCATACTCTATATTCAAATATGCCTCCAAGTGGCCATAAACATGAGAAAAACTTAAAATACGTCCAAAAAGATCTACTGAGAAGAGGAGAGATCTTTTTTGAGTAAGAAACAAGTAAATAGGAGAGACAAAGTCTAGAGCAGAGGTCATTCTTGATTCCTTTATCTTTTCTTGTAAGAATATTCAAAGATTGATCAATAAAATTAAGAGTGTAAATCTAAAAATGAGTTGAATAATGATGAAATCATATAAGGGGTGTAGTGTAGGATTTCCTGCAACTACATGTAATTCATATGTAATTACAAACAATCATAGTGAAGATCCCTAACCCCGTGGATGTAGATCACATTGATCGAAGCACGTAAATCTTGTGTCTTATTTTCTATTTTCATTATCTTTATCTTTATTTTCATATCAAATAAGTTTAGATCTAGAAATCATAGTCATGATAATACAAGGGGTGTGTTGTAGGATTTCCTGCAACTACATTTTTGGCGCTAGAAACAGGGAACGAGTAAAGGATTTATCTTTCCTGTAACTTGTTGGATCAAGAAATTTTCATGAAGATTAGCTACTGTTCATATTTTTCTAGATCTACAAAATTTAGGTTTTAAAAATGGAAATTTTATGGAAGAAATCACACTTTCAGGGAGTAAACATCATCAACAATTCAAAGACATTAAAGAGTGAGAGAGAAAATTAGTTGTTGTGGTGAAATTTAAGGAAACAATGGAAGTTTCAGTGGAAGATTTTCATGTTCAGGAGAAGAAACAAGGGAAAGACGAAGATAATATAAGAGGCAGGCGCTGTAATTTCTGTCACAAACAGAAATTCGCAAAGATGGTTCAAGGATGAGCGAACAACAAATAGGTCACGGGTTCGAATTCGCAGAGACACGTATTTTTCATTTTCTTCTAATTTGCATGGGAGAATAAAAGAATAAGGAAAAAAGTTATGTGCTAATTTCGCAGAGAGGTTCTTGCAAAATTGGTCCAGATAGTAGTATGTGCGTTCGTGGTCGCAAGTTCGAATTCGCCTGTGAACATAGTTTTCTTCTTTTTTACAGAGAGCGAAAAAATGAATAATTTCGCAATATTGTTTCATTATTTCGCAAACAAGAGGAAACACAATTGGTCATCTGCGAAGTTAATGAGTTCATGGTCGTGTGATCAAGTCCCAACACATGCGTATTTTTTCGCACAGATATTTCTTTGATTATTTCGCACAGAAGAGAGTTGATGATAATTTCGCAGAGATATTTCGCAAAGAAGAAGCTTGCACAATTGGTCAGGAGGCATGAATGCAAGCAGCAGTTGGAATTTTATTACTTCGCAATAAATTTGATCGCAAGAGAGGCTGAGCACAGTTGGTATGGTGCAAGAAAATCCTAGAAGTGGGTCGAGGGTTCAAGTCTCACTTCTCACACTTCTTTTTGCTGCGCGAAATTCATACATTTCAAGGCATTTATTCACTTCTCTGACAACAATAGCGACTCACATGAAAGATAAGTACCACCTCCTTGAACATTTTACTTTATACTAGGAGCGAATAAAAAGATTTTTGATTTGATTTACAAAAAGCGATTCAATCGCACGATTACAAAGAATTCAAGATTTCAAAGATTATAAATATTACTAAGATTTCAAGATTACAAAGACTTCAAAATTACAGAGATTTCGAGATTTCAAAATTACAGAAAACTGAGAAAATTCAATCTATATGTTTCTCTAGAATATTTCTTTTGCAGAGAATAAAAAGATTTTTGATTTGATTTACAAAACGCGATAAAACCGTAGAATTACAAAGATTTCACAACTACAAAGATTTCAGAGTTACCATGTATTAGAATTTCTCTTGAATATTTATTTTGATTCAAATGATATGATATTATGAGAATATAAGAATGAATGAAAGAGATGACAGAAATGAAAGAATGAATGAAAGAGATGACAGAAATGAAAAGATGAATGAGAGAATAAAGAAACGCGAACATTTCGCAGAAACAAAGAGACGCGAAAATTTCCCAGAAACGCGAATAAAATTTCGCAGATAGGGGCGAACCTTTATGGCGTACACCCTAGTTCGCGAACACAATTTCGCAAGAGGCAAATGTAAGACCTAAAGTATTTCATATAAGGGGGTACCTGTTGCATGGCTCGGGGAAAGGTTACACCGCCACGGAACCTGAGTCATGGAGATTTGGGGTCAATAAAGCCCATCCGGGAGAGGCACCTTGGATTCTCAACTTAAGTATATGACTTAGGTTGGGCGACTAAGGTAATAAGAACTCTCCCAAGGAGTGCAGATCTGATCAAGGCTCCGAGGTACACGGTTGAGTCAAGAGTGCCAGGGGCGTCTGGAGCGTACCTTGCCATTCTTGACAAGTCTTGGCTTATACTGCACTCGGCCCGAAGAAAACTCCACTTAGGGTGCAGTCTCGTAATCATAAGCCCTACAGGTAAAAGGGACAAGAGGCTGCGAAAACAACTGGTTGTTGTTAAGACCGGATGGGAGGATCTAACCTTGTATGGTAGAAGTGCGCCTCCTTGAAGGGGAAACCAGGGGGGAGATAAGGGCGGAACCCTCCATTAGGGAGATGATAAGTTTCTTAAGACGCAAATGTCATGAGGCTTTTTACTCGCAAGGGTATTAAGGCTTGTCATATTTGTGCAACAATCCTGAAGAGGCAATAATATTAGAGAAAAAGATAAGACGATATCAATGGGTCATTACATGAAAGTGTAAAGACGTCCTGCGATTTCGTCGCAAGACGGCAATGTCATGGGGTTTTATTTTCGCAAGAATATTTAGGCCTGTCATATTTCCGCAACAATCCTGAAGAGGCAATAATACAAAAGAAAAAGTTAATGCAAGATCAATGGGTTTTTGCATGAAAGTGCAAAGACGTCCTTCGATTTTGTCGCAATGACAAGAGGTGGCAAAATAAGACCTTTAACTAGGAAGGCAAAATAAGACCACATAAGAAGATGAGTAAGCAAATAAGCTTGCGAAAATGACTATATGTAAGCAAATAAGCTTGCGAATATGTATATGGAAATGAAACTGAGGCAGTGAAAATGCCGCAGACTTAATACTATGATCATACTGTTATGAGATACTAATAGTGCAGGAAAGAGGAAAGATGAAACACAAGTAAGAACTTGTGAGGAACAATAACTACACGAAGAGGAATGCATACGCTAAAGAAAAAGCCAGAGAAATGGAGAATGGAGGCAATTTAAAGCTACATCAATTTTAGCGTGCAAAATGAGCTAAGTAACACAAACATTATCTATACATTGCAATAGATAAGCATTCTCATCATACAAGCATCATACTCGCATCATAAAATCATTGCATAAGCATTTCATAGCATACACATTTCATAACACAATCATCACATAAGCATTATATTCGCACAAGTACTTTAGGAAGCTGTACGGAATAATATTGCAGAATTTCACAATAATATCGCAGGATTACTCAGAATTTCACAGGATTATTCAGAATTTCGCAAGATTATTCAGAATTTCGTAGAATGTGTCAGAATTTCGCAGAATGTGATTATTTCGAATGATGTGATTATCTCGCTCAATTATTTCGCACAACTATAAGCAACTTGAAGAGATTATACCATCGCATGAGCACAAAACATGATACAGAGGCAAGATAAGAATGAAGAAACAATTCACACATTCAACATTTTCTCAAGGATTCTACCCTCATAGATAAAGAACAGAGGCAACTATGGATTACCAAGAAAACATTTTATGTTCTTTATCTTCTCGGCAAGAATCACCAAAAATAGAGTAATAATTTCGCATGAATAGAGGCAATACTTATTATTCTCATTCAAGGACGGATACTTCTTATATATTTCGAGGACTGGATACTTCTTATACTTCTCAAAGGATACTTCATACTTCATATTTCTTATATATATCGAGGATTAAGTACTAAAGGATACTTCATACTTCTTATATATTTCGAGGATTGAGTACTTCTTATACTTCTTCAAGGATACTTCATACTTCGCATACTTCAAGGTTTGATACTTCTTATTTACTTCGCAACGCTTCGGAACTTCACAAAAGAATAGAGGCAAGTACGTACTTTTCAACTCCGGTATTCTTTCGCTCGTTCCTTCATCAACAAAGATCAAAGACTACTCCAACAACACGTATCTCTCTCCAACAACTACAACAATGGATTTTTTTCCTGAAGATCGCTCTTCAAGCAATATTCAAGAAAAAAGAGGCAAGACGTGGGATCAGAATTTCGCGACAATGATACGCTCGCGAAATTCTTAACAACGCATTACAAAAATGTCGCAGAGCACTTTGAGAAATGACACAATAGGTGATATTAGCTTAAACATAAGAAAAATGTAATAACTTTGCAAAGATTGGAAGATCTGCGAAATTAACATTTGTAAGCTTGCGGTATCATCGCAAGCCAGATTCGAAATTAGAGGAAATCTTAGTTGTATATGAGTTGTCATCCACTAGGTAGCATCCTATATAAAGAGAAAGGTATGAGAGAGAACAGTAACTTGTATTATTATTATCTTCTTATTCTTCCCCACAAACCAGAGAGAGAACTCCAAATACTCATTAATGGAGTCTCAATTGTAATTCATATGTAATTACAAACAATCATAGTGAAGATCCCTAACCCCGTGGATGTAGATCACATTAATCGAACCACGTAAATCTTGTGTCTTATTTTCTATTTTCATTATCTTTATCTTTATTTTCATATCAAATAAGTTAAGATCTAGAAATCATAGTCATGATAATACAAGGGGTGTGTTGTAGGATTTCCTGCAACTACAAAAAGGATGGTCGTTGATTGTCGCAAGCCTTCGTTTTGGCAGCCAGCGGCATGTAGCAGGGTCGGCATGGCGTTGGCATGGGAACGTGGCTGGCATGGTTTGCCATTGGAACGGTGGTGCGGCTGGCATGGTTGGCATGCCGTGGCGTGGAGACGTGGCTGGCATGGCATGCCATTGGAACAGTGGTGCGGATGGCATGGTCGACATGCCTTGGAGCGAAGACGTGTTTGGCATGGCATGCCATTGGCACAGTGGTGGGGCTAGCATGGTCAGCATGCCTTGGCGCGGAGACGTGGCTGGCATGGCATGCCATTGTCACGGTGGTGCGGCTGGCATGGTTGGCATGCCTTGGCGCGGAGACGTGGCTGGCATGGTTTGCCATTGGAACGGTGGTGCGGATGGCATGGTTGGTATGCCTTGGCGCGGAGACGTGGCTGGCACGGTTTGCCATTCGCACGGTGGTGCGACTGGCATGGTTGGTATACCTTGGCGCGGTAGCATGAGAATTAGGGTTTGCCATAGATGATGTCAGTCAATGTTAAGGGTTCTGTCGTGGAACATAACCCATGTAAAAAAAAGGTACCCCTGTAATTCTTATGTAGGCATGCTGATTGATTCAATAAATGTGCTAATGGTCATAGTGACGTCATGTCAGATGTACAGTTTTACGATTTTAATCCTAAGCTAAAAACCACCATCAACAACTTGTAAATTACATGTTACCATATTATAAAACCATTGATAAAACTAGAACCATTAGTTATTTCACTTCACCCATAACTAGAAACTTTTATGATTTTGTCCTATGCTTGTTGTGTGAATCTTCTAGCTAAAACCTTAGAGTGCTTGTGTGATTAACAATTAATCTAATTTAACAACGATCGATTCTAAGGATAATGGAACGCGGATCTCGAGGTAGGCGTGGCTTTTCATCAAAAAGGTGGGAATCGATAACGAACTCTCTTGTATTCATTATCG